>NC_041748.1:5963037-6165537 GCF_004115215.2 Ornithorhynchus anatinus | reverse complement strand
CGCTTGGAAAGTAGAGCTCAGCAATAGAGACAGCCAGGCCCAGAGAAGGTCCAGTTAAAACCAGTGAGATCCAGCCTGAACCAGGGGAAGGTACCACCGGGGGAAGTTCAGCCTGGTCCAGCGGGGAGAGAGGGGAGAGGGTCCGGCCAGGACCAGGGGAGAGTTCAGCTGGAACCCGGAGTCCAGTTAGGACCGGGGAGGGTCCAGCCAAGAGCGGATGTCCAGGAAGGACTGGGGAGGGGCCAGCCAGGACCTGCAGGGGTCTAACTGGGACCAGAGAGGGTCCGGCAGCGGGGCAGCCAGCCCACATTCTGCCTCTGGCCTGGAATGCCCTCTCTCCTCAAATCCAACGGACAGTGACTCTCCACTCCTACGAAACACATCTCCTCCAAGAGGCCTTCCCAGATGAAGCCCCCCCTTTCCTCTTCTCCCACTCCCTTCGGCATCACCCTGACTTGCTCCCTTTATTCATCCTCCCTCCCAGCCCCGCAGCACTTATGGACGTGTCTGTCATTTATTTATAGTAATGTCTGTCTCCCCCTCTAGACTGTAAGCTCATTGTGGGCAGGGAATGTGTCTATTTATGGTTATATTCTACTCTCCCAAGCGCTCAGTCCAGTGCTCTGCACACTGTAGGCGCTCGGTAAATATGATCGAATGAATGAACGACCTGGGGAGGGGTCCAGCCGGTACCGGGAAGGGTCCAGCCAGTAGCAGCGGGGGTCCGGCCAAGGACCAGGTGTCCAGAGGGGACAGCGGGGAGTGTCCAGCCTGGACCGGACCAGAGGGGGTCCAACCAGGATTGTGGGGGCCTAAGCGGGACCTAATCAGAGTCCATCTGGGACTGGGGTAATGTCCAGTCAGAAAAGTGACTCAGTTACCTCATCTGTAAAATGGACTGTGGAGCCCCACGTGGGACAGGGACTGTGACCCCCCCGAGGTGCTTGTATCCGCCTCAGCGCTTAGTCCAGTGCCTGGCACAGAGTAAGTGCTGAACCAATACCGTGATTATTAATTCTTATTGTTAAGTCGCCTTCAGCTCCATGGAGAAAGGTGTAGATTGGAGCAGGCTTTGAAATTATCAATTTGATTTTTGGCTTGATGTCGGTCCTCAAATATTTGTTCTTGTAGGTGTCAGATGATTCATTTGCTATTGTTTTAATGAGATGTTCTTCCCCTTGCTTCTATGTATCGCCATCGTTCTCGTCCGTCCGTCTGCCCCGATTAGACCGTGAGCCCGTCAGAGGGCAGGGACCGTCTCTATCTGTTGCCGATTTGTCCGTTCCAAGCGCTTAGTCCAGTGCTCTGTGCATAGTAAGCGCTCAATAAATACTATTGAATGAATGAATGCTCTTGCATAAGGGAAGTGATGTTGAATGTTTTCATTAGTCTCAGCTTTCTATGAGAGAGGAAATATAGCCCACATTTTAGAGGGTCGCTGGGGATTGTAATAATAATAACTGTGGTATTTGTTAAATGCTTGCTATGTGCCAGAAACTGTACTGCTGGGGTGGACGCAAGCTACTCGGGTTGGACACCATCCCTGTCCCAGTGGGGCTCACAGTCTCAATCCCCATTTTACGGATGAGGTAACTGAGACCCAGAGAAGTGGCATGACGTGCCCAAGATCACACAGCAGACAAGTGCCTTTTGACTCCTGGGAACAGGGAGTGTGAACCTTGCTTCTCTTCTAGTTGCCCCCGTGCTTAAATAAATGGTGGTATTTGTTAAGCGCTTACTATGTGCAGAGCACTGTTCTAAGCGCCGGGGGAATACAAGGTGCTCGGGTTGTCCCACGTGGGGCTCAGTTTTAATCCCCATTTTACAGATGAGGTAACTGAGGCACCGAGAAGTTAAGTGACTTGCCCACAGCCACACAGCTGACAAGTAGTGTACAGGGCCCAGGGGCAAGCCGGTGGGTGCTCAATAAATAAATACAAATACTACTACTTAGATGACGGTGTTAAAATGTAATAGTTTGGGTGATTAAAATGTTTAAAAGCCCTCTTCACGGTGATCTCGGAGGTAATTCATTAGTGTTCAAACCCAAACTTTTCAAGAGCTGCTATTTCATAGATTTGGTTCGTTGTAACAGATATAGAATGTGCTCCAGAATAGATTCTAGAATGTGCTCCAGAATAGATTTCCGCCTCCACAAATATAATATATTCTGTCAGTTCTGCCACCGCATATGTTGTCACGTACACATTTGGGGTTTAGAATGTTTTGCCGAAATCGGGAGCGTTCTTCCAACGGGGGATATACGTCCGTTTAATGATGATGGTATTTGTTCAGCGCTCGCCGTGTGCCAGGCACTGTACTGAGCGCTGGGGTGGCTACAAGCAAATCGGGTTGGACACAGTCCCCGCCCCACGTGGGGCTCACAGTCTCGATCCCCACGTTACAGATGAGGGAACTGAGGCACAGAGAAGTGAAGTGACACGCCCGGGGTCGCACAGCTGACAGGTGGTGGAGCTGGGATTAGAACCCACGGCGTTCTGACTCCCAGGGCCGGTCTCTACCCAGTACACCATGCTGCTTCTCCTGTTGCAAGAAAAGGTTTTGTACGCGTGCTTTCGGGCACAATGTGAGCATGACAAGTATGGCTCGGTGGAAAGAGCCTGGGCTTGGGAGTCAGAGGTCACGGGTTCGAATCCCGGCTCGGCCATTCGTCAGCTGTGTGACCGTGGGCAAGTCACTTCACTTCTCTGGGCCTCAGTTCCCTCATCTGTAAAATGGGGATGAAGACTGTGAGCCTCACGTGGGACAACCTGATGATCCTGTATCTACCCCAGCGCTTAGAACAGTGCTCTGCGCATAGTAAGCGCTTAACAAATACCAATATTATTATTAAGTATGCCCCGGCTCCGGCTTGTTCCAAAACAAGCCTCGCTTCATAGCAGAGCTGTGGGGCGACATGGCCTAGTGGAAAGAGAACAGGCCCAGGAATCTGGGAACCTGGAATCTAATCCTGACTCTTCTGTGTGCCTGCCGGGTGACCTTGGGCAAATCACTTCCCTTCTCTGAGCCTGTTTCCTCACCCGTGAAAAGGGGATTCAACACCTGTTCTCCCTCCTCTTTAGACTGTGAGTCCCATGTGGGACGGGAACTGTGTCTAGCCTGATGATCCTGTATCTGCCCCAGTGCTTGACACATATTCAACGAATACCATAAAATTAATAATAATAATTGACTGCAGAGAGGTAACTGTCCTTTGTTTTCGAATATGGTGCTACTAGAAGTGAGATCTTATCCTAAAACTCAAGCTCGGCGGTTTCCATTTCATCTTTAAAAAAGTCAAATAGTCTTCAGTTTCTGGTAATAATGATTGGGGGGTTGAGCTTAATTATAATCAGTTAAATCTTTCAGGAATTCCTTGTACCTAGATTTTTTTTCCTTGATCTCCCTTTGTATTATATCATGGAAATACGAGAAGCAGCATGGTGTAGTGGATAGAGCACAAACCTGGGAGTCAGAAGGTTTTGGGTTCTAATTCCAGCTCCGCCACTTGTCTGCGGAGTGACCTTGGGTAAGTCACTTAAGTTCTCTGTGCCTCAGTTGCCTCATCTGAAAAATGGGGGTTGAGATTTCTAGCCCCACGTGGGATGGGGACCGTGTCCAGCCCGATTTGCCTCTAGACTGTGAGCTCACTGTGGGCAGGGAATGTGTTTGATGTCATATTGTACTCTCTCAAGCTTTTAGTACAGTGCTCTGCACACATTCAGCACCTAATAAATATGATTAATAATAATAATAGTGCATTTCTTTTTTACTTCATCAAATCAAACATAATAATAATAATGATGATAGTATTTGTTAAGCACTTACTTTGTGCTAGGCACTGAACTAAGCGCTGGGTGGATACAAGCAAATCGAGTTGGACACAGTCCTTGTCCCATGTGGGACTCACAGTCTCAATCCTCATTTTACAGATGAGGAAACTGAGGCACAGAGGAAATGAAGTGACTCACCCACGGTCACAAAGCAGACAAGTGGCAGAGCCGGAATTAGAACTCATGACTTTTTGACTCCCAGGTGCTCCATCCACTACGCCATCCTGCTTCTCGATCGATATGGTTTGATGGGTGAAGTCTTGGTCTTATTAAAATAGCTTTAAAAAAGTCATGTAATTCATTTTCTGAATTCTTCATTTATAATATGTATGAGGATGAATAGGTTTGGGTTATTTAGTATGCCTGACGTTAGATTATAATTAGCTAAATCGAATCTTAGCTAGTGAGGCTCAGTAAATTGCGCCGATCGATCGATGATGCAAATTGGAAATGAAATCTCTGGTTCGATTTTTGTTCTTTTAACCCAGAAAAGCTCCGTTGGCCTGAGCAGGAATTTGCCAAGAAGTCTGTTCTGGATCCAGGAGATCGACTGATTATTAACTACGAAAGAAACCTTCCACAGCTCTCCCCTGGAGTCCTAAAAGACATTTTCACAACTGGAACCAGTAGCTACAATGTTCTTCTGCAGAGTAAAGAGGAGAAAAGACATAATTTGCAGAAGCAGTCACCCCCTGCTGTCTGCGGAAGACACCGGAAGCCCACCAAGACTCCCGATACTTCAGGAAGGAAAGAATCTTCCCAGATCACCGTTCCAGTGCCTTTTAGCTGGGTCTGCCCGAATAATCAGCCTCCTATCTTTCTCCCCGGCCCATTGGCGAGTAACGTGAAATTTCCTCACGCTCTCTCTGTTTCGGGGACCAGCACGGGACTGTCGCCGAGACCTAAAAGTAAGGCAAAGAGGCATTATTTCTCCTCTCTGCTAAAGCCGAAGCCGCCTCAGCTCTCCAAAAGCCTTGATAGAGGAGAATTTTCTGGGAAGAAACTTTGTATTCTGACCGCCATCAAGCCAACCAATGTGGAGAAAGAAAAGCTGAAATTCTTCAAGTCGGATTTCACCTACAATCCTCAGTTTGAATACGCCAGCCCCATTCTGACTAACGTGTTGGCTAAACACAGCCAGGCGTCAGACCGATTTCTTAAGCAGGTAGAGTTCCAGCTGACAGGGGAGTGGGCTTATTAGCATTTTCATGGGTGAGATTCTTCTCCATGAACTCAAAACAGCAGAAATAAAAAACGGGTAGCTCAGTAGCACAGTAGTAGGTGTTTTCTGGGAGCCGGGAAAACTTCAGGTCGTTTTGAAAGCTAGAGTTGGGCGTATGGCCTTATCACTGCAGCCATTTCAATTACCAGTAATAAAAACAGTGGTTTTTATTAAGCGCTTACTATGTGTCAAGCGTTTTAAGCACGGGGGTAGATACAGGTTAATCAGGACGGACGCAGTTCCTGTTCAACATAGGACTCAGAATCTCTTCCTCTTTCCCCTTTTTATCTCTGCTTTCGTCCATTCCATCTCCCCCTCCCTGACACACAACAAAGCCCGCATGCACAAGTCTTCTTTCGGGGACACTCTATCCGTTGCCGATTTGTACATTCCAAGCGCTTAGTACGGTGCTCTCCACATAGTAAGTGCTCAATAAATACTACTGATGAATGAAGTCTTATCAGAAAGGCCAGGCATCTTTGAACGCCTTCGCTCGGCCGTGTTCTGGTATCGTGAGTCGATTTTTACCTCCACCTCTGGCTACTAAGTTTTATTTAGAAATGTGTTGTTCTTCCCAGCTTCTCCTGGAGAGAAGCTGGAGAGGAGGAGCTGCGGAAGGTAGAGAAGCAGCATGGACTCGTGAAAAGATCGAGATTCTCAAAATTTCGAAAGCACAGCCGCAATACCACGATTCTTTGCTTTCTTTCAAATTACAAAACCGTTCATGAGCTATCAGCTCTGTGGAATCGTACTCTCCCAAGCTCTGCACACCGTAGGCGCTCAATAAATACCACCGACGATGATGAAAATGTCAGTTTTATCTGTCAAGGGTTTGCTCTGTGCAGAACACTGTACTGGACGCTTGGGGGAAGAACTTACAAGCTAGTGGGGGAGATGGACGCTAAAAGAAATTACAAATAGAAGGAAGCAACAGAGTTTAAAGATGTTAAGAAGTTCTATCAGAGGAGTGGAGGGGGTGCCCAAATACTTAGCGGTCACCAAAGTGCTCAAGTAATAGTAGTGGTTGGGGGGAATCGTGTGGAGAATTGAGAAAGGTTAGTCAGTGAAGGCCTCGTGGAGATTTGATTTCAGTAGGCTTTGAAGGTGAGAGCAGCGGTTAGTCGGATGTGAGGGGCAAGGGAATCCCAGCAGGCAGGGGGTGAGCAAGAGGGATGAGAATGAGGTTGGTTTGAGGCGAGCCAAGTGCGCAAGTTGGGGTGGAGTGTGAGAGGAGCAAGGAGAAGTAGGAGGGAGAGAGCCAGTTTCGTGCCTTGAAGGCAGTGATCGAGAACTTCTGCTTGAGGTGGAGAGGGATGTGTAGCCGTTGGAGGTTTTTGAGGAGTGAGAGGACGGGCGAAAAATGATGTTTCAGAAGAGTTTTCCAGGGAGCACAGTGAAGTACGGATTGGAGAGGGAAGAGGCTGGAGGCGGGGAGGTCTGTCGGGAGGCTGACGTGGTAGTTGAGATGGGATGTGACAAGGGCTTGGACCCGGGTCATGGCAGTTTGGATGGGACGGTTGTTTTGTTGTTCTTTTTAAAATGGTATTTGTTAAGCCCTTACTATGTGCCAGGCACTGCACTAAACACTGGGGTAGATGCAATAAGGTAGGACCCGTGTCCCACATAGGGCTCAGAGTTTTCCCCCCCCCTCCATTTTACAGATGAGGGAACTGAGGTCCAGAGAAGTGAAATGACTCACCCAAGGTCACACAACATACAAGCATCAGAGCCGGGATTAGACCCCAGACCCTTCCGACTCCCAGGCCCGTGCTCTGTCCACTAGGCGACGCTGCTTCTCTGGAGATTTTGGGGGTGTGAAGAAAGAGCTGACCGATTTTGGTGACTAACTGCATATGGGGGTTCCTAGTTTCCCCACTTTTACAAAGTCACCTGCTTCTGTCACCTCCCTTATGAGCCTTCCTCGTCGGGGAGGCCCGCCACGCTTCCCCTCGCTTTCGGCTGCTCTGTCTTTTGTAGTCATCTGCACCGACGACTAGCCACGCCTTTTCACTCATCCTGAGATCTCCGCAGATACCTCCAAATCCACCACTGGCTAAATTTCCCTGTCCTTGAAGGCACTGGAGAAGCAGCGTGGCTCAGTGGAAAGAGCACGGGCTTTGGAGTCAGGGCTCATGAGTTCGAATCCCAGCTCTGCCACTTGTCGGCTGTGTGACTGTGGGCAAGTCACTTCACTTCTCTGGGCCTCAGTTCCCTCATCTGTAAAATGGGGATGAAGACCGTGAGCCCCACGTGGGACAACCTGATTCCCCTATGTCTACCCCAGCGCTTAGAACAGTGCTCGGCACATAGTAAGCGCTTAACAAATACCAACATCATTATTATTATTATTATTGTTACTTGTTGTCATTGCTTGACTGATTCATTCATTCATTTATTGAGCACTTACTGTGTGCAGAGCACTGGGCTAAGCACTTATAATGAAGATGGTAGTTGTTAAGTGCTTACTATGTACCAAGCACTGTTCTAATGATGATGGTGATGATAGAGGTATTTCTTAAGCGCTTACTATGTGCAGAGCAATGTTCTAAGCGCTGGGGTAGATACAGGGTCATCAGGTTGTCCCACGTGAGGCTCACAGTTAATCCCCATTTTACAGATGAGGTCACTGTGGCCCAGAGAAGTGAAGTGACTTGCCCACAGTCACACAGCTGACAAGTGGCAGAGGCGGGATCGGAACCCACGTCCTCTGACTCCCAAGCTTGGGCTCTTTCCACTAAGCCGTGTCGCTTCCCATCAGTAGGAATAGGTATCTGCCCAGTGCATAGTGAAAATGCAGAGACCCATAAATTCTTTAACGGGAAGCAATTTCATCGCTGGTTTTTTTGACCCTAGTCTTAAGAACGCAGTGTCGTATGTAATGAGCGCTTACTGTGCACCATGCTAAGCGCTTGGGAGAGTACAGTAAAACAGACACGTTCCCTGCCCACGACAAGCTTACAGTCTAGAGGGGGAGAAAGACATTAATTTAAATAAATGTTACAGGTATGGACTCTGACCGTGAGACCCACATGGGAAGGCGATTGGGACTGACATGATTAACTTTTATCTACCTCAGTGCTTAGAGCAGTACCTGGCACATAGTAAGTGGGAAACAAACACCGTAATTCTTAGGAGAATGCAGAAGTGACAGAAAGAGACCCAGAAGATCCCAAAGTCAATGAGTGACCGAGCTGGAGGGAATCAGATCTGCCTGTTTCTCATCAGAGCACTCCAAGTTGGCCGTCTTTCAGCCCTTTGGCCGTTCCTCAAGGGAAACAGCTGGGAGAATGTTCACAGTTCAAAACCCCCGGTTTTTTCCTCAACCCAACACCCTTGGTGCTTTCAGTTTGATTATGAAATTAAACAAAAAAGGAAATTACACACCAGAGCGTTCAAAACACAGTCCTCTGTCTTGTCGAGGACAACTGCCACTAGGAAGAGATATTTTAAAAGTACATAATTGGAAAATGGCCCGTGATTCCAAGCTCCACCCTTAGCATTTAACTTTCGGGAAATTTGGCTCCCAACCCGACCCCCTCTAAGGTGGTGTAATGTAGGCAAACTGTGACGGGCTTCGCCGTTAGGGGATTAATCCTTTTTTAGGACTACTGTTATGAAATCATTTGAATCGTCTATTAATTTGTCAAATGCGGCAAGGACAATAAAATCTTTAGGTTATATCCTTCTTAGGATTACTGTTTCGGAATGATTTGAATGGTTTACTGATTTGACAAATGCGGCGAGGAAAATGATATTTCTACTTTATATCCTAATATACTTAATATCCCTGAAGATGGCAGTATTGTATTGTTCTGTTGAGGGGTTTTAAAAGGGATTCTAGCCAGAGGAATCAATCGACCAATCAATCAATGGTATTTATTATGCACTTACTATGTGCAGAGCACTGTACTAAGCGCTAGGGAGAGTCCAATACAAACAACGGAACCCTTTAATTCATATAGAATAGGTTCTTGTTCAAATTTGGCAAAGCGACAAAGAGGGATAGTCAATCGATGGTATTTATTGAGTGCTTTCTTTGTGCGGAACACTGTACTGAACTCTTGAGAGAGTACAATATGTCAGTTAGCACGCACGTTACTACCCCAAATGAGCAGTTCACCAGCTCGAAGATTCAATATTGTTCCAGAAACCATTCTGGCTCTACTCTAGGGGTGGGGGTGGAGTTTGGGGGAGGAGAGTAGAGGAGGGAGGTGTATGTGTGTGGGGGCAGGAGGAAGGTTGTGGGGGAGGTTGGGTATTGGTCCAGGTTAGAAGACGACAAATAATATCTTTTATACTCAGCTTTCTCGGCATCTAGTTCTTCAAAATCATCGGAAAGAAGAAATAACTCTCTGGTATGGCAATTAAAAAAATAAAAAACTAAAAGGAAGAAAAATTGGAGCCCAGTCTCTCCGCACCACCCAAACATCATGAAATTTTCACCTTTTTTTCCAAGGAAAAGAAATATTTAGCAGAATTCAGATTTCCAGTTGCCAAGCAGGTTAGATCATGTTGGCAAAGTGAATGACATCTGAATTTGGGAGTTATTACTATCCGGAATGATACTGGGTAGGGTGGTTTTAGAAATGAAAGAGTCCCTTCAAAATTAGAGGTTTATGCGTTAAAGTCTTCTCATTGCTCATTGAGAAATACAGATATTCATGTATTCATGTCACATGTGTGAAATATATCTATTCATGTGATTCATATAGCCTGCTCCTCTAGTCAAAGAAAACAATCACTGGCAGTGAAGGTCACCCATGAATCACATCTTCTCCAAGACACCTTTCCTAATGAAACCCTCTTTTCCCCGGCTTCCTCTCCTTTTGTGTCAACTAAACGGTTGAATCTGTGACCTTTGGGAGCTTGGTATTCACCCCCCCGACCCCAGTCCCACAATCCTTATATACCTGTCTATGAATTATAGATTATTAATTCATTCAATAGTATTTATTGAGCGCTTACTATGTGCAGAGCACTGTACTAAGTACTTGGAATGTACAATTCGGCAACAGAGACAATCCCTGCCCATTGACAGGCTTACAGTCTAATCGGGGGAGACAGACGGACAAAAACAAGACAACTTAATCACGATAAATAGAATCAAGGAGATGTACACCTCATTAACAAAATAAATAGGGTAATAAAAATATAGACAAATGAGCACAGTGCTGAGGGGAGGGGAAGGGAGGGGGGAGGAGCAGAAGGAAAGGGGGCTTAGCTGAGAGGAGGTGAAGGGGGGGCAGAGAGGGAGCAGAGGGAAAGGGGAAGCTCAGTCTGGGAAGGCCTCTTGGAGGAGGTGAGCTCTCAGTAGGGCTTTGAAGAGGGGAAGAGAGTTAGTTTGGAGGAGGTGAGGAGGGAGGGCGTTCCAGGACAGCGGGAGGACGCCAGGGGTCGACGGCAGGATAGACGTGAACGGGCGACGGTGAGGAGTGGGCGGCAGAGGAGCGGAGCATGCGGGGTGGGCGGTAGAAAGAGAGAAGGGAGGAGAGGTAGGAGGGGGCGAGGTGATGGAGACCCTTGAAGCCGAGAGTGAGAAGTTTTCGTTTCGTGCGGAGGTCGATAGGCAACCACTGGAGGTTTTTAAGAAGGGGCGTGACATGCCCAGAGCGTTTCTGTAGGAAGATGAGCCGGGCAGCGGAATGAAGAATAGACTGGAACGGGGAGAGACAGGAGGAAGGGAGATTAGAGAGAAGGCTGACAGACTAATCCAGCCGGGATATTCTGAGAGCCAGTACCAGTAAGATAGCCGTTAGGGTGGAGAGGAAAGGGCGGATCTTGGCGATATTGTAAAGGTGAGACCGGAAGGTTTTGGTGACCGATCGGATGTGTGGGGTGAATGAGAGAGCCAGGTCGAGGATGACACCGAGGTTGAGGGCTTGAGAGACGGGAAGGTTGGTCGTACCATCCACGGTGACGGGGAAGTCAGGGAGAGGTCAGGGCTTGGGAGGGAAGATGAGGAGCTCAGTTTTGGACATGTCGAGTTTTAGGTGGCGGGCCGACATCCAGGCGGAGACGTCCTGGAGGCGGGAGGAGATACGAGCCTGAAGGGAGGGGGAGAGAACAGGGGAGGAGATGTAGATCTGGGTGTCATCTACATAGAGATGATAGTTGAAGCCATGGGAGCGAATGAGTTCACCGAGGGAGTGAGTGTAGAAGGAGAACAGAAGAGGCCCAAGAACTGACCCTTGAGGAACCCCTACAGTTAGAGGATGGGAGGGGGAGGAGGAGCCCGCTAAGGAGACCGAGAATGAGCGGCCAGAGAGATAAGAGGAGAACCGGGAGAGGACGGAGTCCGTGAAGCCAAGGTGAGATAAGATGTGGAGGAGAAGGGGATGGTCGACAGTGTCAAAGGCCGCTGAGAGGTCGAGGAGGATTAGGATAGAGTAGGAACCATTAGATTTGGCAAGAAGGAGGAGATTATAAATTACTCATTTATATCAACGCCCATCTCCCCCTCTAGACTGTAAGCTCATTAGGGACAGGGAGCGTGTCTACCAACCCTGTTGCACTGCACTCTCCCTAGCGCTTAGTACAGTGCTCGACACACAGTAAGCACTCAATTAAATATCACTGACTGATGAGTGCTCGTGTGGCCGAAAAGGCCAATTCAGAATCCACATTCATTCATTCTATCATATTTATTGAGTGCTTACGGTGTGCAAAGCACTGTACTTAGTGCTTGGGAGAGCATGCTATAATGGACACATTTCCTCCCCACAGTGAGCTTACAGCCTAGAGGGGGAGACAGACGTTAATATAAATATATAAACAAATTACAGTTGTATACATAAGTGCTGGGTGGCTGGAAAGGGGGTGATAAGCCTGTTGTTGGGTAGGGATTGTCTATCTGTTGCCGAACTGTACTTTCCAAGCGCTTAGAACAGTGCTCTGCACACAGTAAGCGCTCCATAAACACGATCGAATGAATAAAGGAAGTGATGTTTTAAAATCCTGGCCATATCGGGCACACGAAAGGGTTGTCTTTCGTTGTGTCATTGTGCTTGATTTTTTTTTTCGCTCCTGGCTCTGTTTTCCTTTTGGCCTCCTGTCTCTCTTTCCACATGTAGCTTTTGCTCAAAAAGAGCCGGCGGCTTCCCGGTCGGACTCTCAGCGATTGGTACCCGGTTTTCAGCTGGGCCTCAGCCCGTCTGAACGCCAGCACCTCAGACGAAACCTCAGCGGTAGCGGCACTTCTAGTCGTTCCATCTGTCGACAAAGGTGTGCGTCGCCGTCACTTTCCGACTCGAATTCCGGGACATTTATTCCCGCACCCGTTGGCTTTTTGCAGGCCGTCAATATTATGGAACGTGCGTTGAAGAAATACAGGAGTTACGAAAACTTCGAACAGGCCACCGGCGGGCGTCTGCTTCCTAGAAGTCGTATCTGGGGTCACGTAAGGAAGTACATGCTGAAAGAAGGCTGCCTGGGAGAGGTAAGTGCCCCATTAGCCCTTGTTTACTTACAAGCAGCGTGGCTTAATGGAGAGAGCACGGGCCTGGGAGTCAGAAGGTCACGGGTTCTAATCCGGACTCTTCCACCTGTCTGCCGTGTGGCCTTGGGCGAGTTGCTTCACTTCTCTGGGCCTCAGTTACCTCATCTGGAAATGGGGGATTAAGACTGGGAGCCCCATGCAGGACAGGGACTGTGTCCAACCCGATGTGCTTGTATCCACCCCAGCACTTAGAACAGTGCCTGGCACATAGTAAGCGCTTAACAAATACCATTATTATTATTACAAGTGAAGCAATGTGGCCTAGCGGCAAGACCGTGGACCTGGAAGTCAGAGGACCTGGGTTCATATCCTGGCTCTTCCAATAGTTTGGTGTCTGACCTTTCCCGCTCCTACCCCAACTCGCTACTGTCCTACTACAAACCAGCCCGCAAACTTTGCTCCTCTAATGCCAACCTACTCACTGTACCTCCATCTCGTCTATCTCACTGCCGACACCTCGCCCCCAGCACTTAGTACAGTGCCTGGCATAGAGTAAGTGCTTAACAAATACCACAGTTATTATTTCATCCTGCCTCCTTCCTGAAATGTCCTTCCTCTTCATATCCGACAGAAAAACGCTGTCCCCACCAGAAAAGCATTATTGAAGGCACATTTCTTCCAAAAGGCCTTCCCTGACTAAGCCCTCCTTTACTTTTCTCCCACTCCCTTCTATGTCGACCGGACTTGCTCCCTTTAATCATTCTTCCCAACCTTACAGCACTTATGTACATATTTGTAATTCATCTATTTATATTAATGTCTGTCTCCCCTCTAGTCCATAAGCTCATTGTGGGCAGGGAATGTGTCTGTTTATTATTCTATTGTTCTCTCCCAAGTGCTTAATACAGTGCTCTGCACACAGTAAGCGCTCAAAAAATATGATTAAGGACTTGCTTCACTTCTCTAGGCCTCTGTTTCCAAAGGGAAACAGGGATTCAGTACCTGTTCTCCCTCCTTCTTACACTGTGAGCCCCATGCGGGACAGGGACCTTGTCAGATGTAATCAACTTCTACCTACCCCAGCACTTAGAACAATGTTTGACACATAGTAAGCCCTTAAGTACCTTAAAAAAGTGTAGGGGACACCATTTCCATCCAGTTATAATTCATTTAGTCAGGGGGTCCTGAATCTCTGCCGCTGCTGTTTCCAGATATTAACAGCACGTTTCCACGTCCGGCAAAGTCACCTCATCAAATTCACTCTCCTGCATAACTCTGAGAGGCTGAGAAGCCGCATAGCCTAGTGGAAAGAGCCCAGACCTGGGAGTCCAAAGGACCTGGGTTCTAATCCAGCTCCGCCACTTGTCTGCTGTGTGATCTTTGAGCAAGTCATTTCACTTCTCTGGGCCTCAGTGACCTCATCTGTAAAATGGGGATGGAGACTGTGAGCCCCATGTGGGACGGGGACTGTGTCCAACCTGATTTTCTTGAATCCACCCCAGTGTTTGGTACAGTGCCTGGCACACAGTAAGCACTTAAATACCACTATTATTATTATTATTAGTTAGCACTTAACAATTACCATTTAAAACCAAAACCGAAAAGCCCTGCATGCTCCCAAAATATTTTTTTTCTGCCTCGGCTAGGGAGAAGCAGCGTGTCCTAGTGGATAGAGCACGGACTAGGGAGTCAGAAGAATACAGGTTCTAATCCCTGCTCTGCCACTTGTCTGCTCTGTGATCTTGGGCAAGTCACTTCACTTCTCTGGGCCTCAGTTCCCTCATCTGTAAAACGGGGATGAAGGCTTTGAGGCCTATGGGGGGCAGGGACAGTGTCCGACCCGATTAACTTGCGTCTACCCCAGCGCTTAGTACCGTGCCTGGCACATAGTAAGCCCTTAAGAAATTCCACAGTTATCATTATTTTCAGAAAGTTTACCCCAAACTACGGCCTGGTTATCCCCTTTTGTCATTATCAGATCGTGGTCCACCTCACCGAAGACCTCCTCTCCAGAGCCTCCATGACTGTGGTGAGCAGTCGCCCTACTCTCACGATCAACGTGGGCACGGCCCGTGAGCACTGGCTGGAGGGGATGCTACGGCACGAGATCGGTAGGCGGCCGCCCTCTCTCCCCGACGGGTCTGGGACTCAGAAGGTCGTGGGTTCTAATCCCGGCTCCACCGCTCGTCTGCTGTGTGACCTTGGGCAAGTCACTTCACTTCTCCGGGCCTCAGTCCCCTCATCTGTTTCAAATGGGGATTGAGACTGTGAGCCCGGTGTGAGCCAGGGACTGTGTCCAACCCGATTTGCTCCTCTCCACCCCAGTGCTTAGTATAGTGCCTGGCAATAGTGAGCGCTTAACAACTACTATTATTATTATTATTATTATTGAGGAAAAGTTACATCCTCCCGTTAGCTAAGTGGTCTTAAGTGATGCAGAGGCTCTGAGACCAAAATAATAATAATAATGATGATGATATTGAGTGCTGCGGGAGATCTAGATGATCACGTCAGAAAAAGTCCCTGCCCCACATGCGGCAACGTAACATCGCACGACCTAATGAACGGAGAATGGCCTGGGAGTCGGAAGGACCTGGGTTCAGATCCCGTCTCTGCCACTGGCCTGCTCTGTGACCCTGGGCAAGTCACTTCATTTCTCTGGACCTCTTCCTTCATCAGGTAAATGGGAAGGAAGACTGTGAGCCCTATCGTGAGACAGGGACTGTGTCTAACCCGATTATCTTGCATCTACCCCAGCGCCTTAGAACAGCACCTGGAACCTAGTAAGTGCCTAAAAATTAACACAATGATGATTATTCTTCATGACTAACACCGACATCGCCAGTCAGATGTCGAGAAATCACACTTCCAGTGATTTTCCTTCTTCCTTTCTGAAAACAGCCGAAGATCCTCTACCCTTCTTCCAACCCAGCCTGGGTCCCCCGCAGCCCAGATGAAGTAGAGGATGGAGGCCCAAGACAGGAGTGCCTCTGGTCTCCTTCCTCCTTGTCGTTTAAGTTGTGGAGACATGCAACCTGTTTGGGACGGGTGTCTAAAGTTAGGAAGAGTGTCTGGGGGTGGGCCGGAGAGACCCCAGGATTTCACCTGGATCGCACCGGTTTACTGTGGGTTGGGTGTGAGTCAGCGCCGGTTGCCACCTCTGAGCCTGGAAGGATGATAATCCCTCTGAGGATTTCCCTCCCGAGTCCGTGGGACAGGCGCTAAGTACAGTGCTTTGCACGCAATAAGCACTCAACAGATGCCATGGAATGAATGAACACGCGCTTGAGCCCACCCTCTTCCCTTCTTTTGTCAATCAATCATATTTATTGAACACTTACTGTGTGCAGAACACCGTACAAAGCTCATTCCATTAGGCTGCAGTGCTTCCCTAATCAATGCCATCGATCTGTGGCCACAAATCATTTCTTGCTCTAGTCACCCTGTGCTGGTCTAGATTGTCAGCTCATTGTGGGCAGGGAACATGTTTACCAACTCTGTTATATTGTCCTTTCCCAAGCTTTTAGTACATTGCTCTGCACACAGTGAGCACCCGCTGAATACGGTTGCTTCTAGACTGTAGGCCCCCTGTGGGCAAGGAATGTGTCTGCCAACTCTGTTATAATAACGGTAATAATAATCGAGGTCTTTATGAAGCGCTTACTGTGTGCCAGGCACTGTACTAAGCACTAGGGTAGGTAAAGGTAATAGGGTTGGACCCAATCCCTGTGCCACATGGGGCTCACAGTCTTAATCCCCATTTTCCAGCTGAAGTCACCGAGGCCCAGAGAAGTGAAGTGACTTGCCCCAGGTCACACAGCAGACAAGCGGTAGAGCGGGGATTAGAACCCAGGTCCTTCTGACTCCCGCTGGGCCACGCTGCTTCGCCCTTCCAAGCGCTTAGTACGGTGCCCTGCACACGGCGAACGCTCGCTGGATACCAGCGATTGATTGACCGCTGGATTTTCTCTCTCCAGGGACCCATTACTTCCGAGGCCTGAACAACACCCAGCAACCCTGGGGTAACTGGAATGAGCGCCGACGGCTTGGGCTGAAGCCCATCAACCCCACCGAGGAAGGCCTGGCCAGCCTCCACAGCGTCTTGCTCCGAAAGGACCCCTTCTTGTGGAGAGCCGCCCTGCTCTACTACACGGTCTATCGGGCCAGCCAGATGTCCTTCAGCGAGCTCTTCCAGGACGTGGGGAAGTTCGTTCAGGATCCCAACACCCGCTGGGATTACTGTGTCCGAGCCAAGCGGGGCTGGACCGACACTTCCCAGCCAGGTGGGTCTTCCCGCTCGCTTCCCGGTCACCGGGGGCTTGGCGAGTTGTCCGGTGGGCCGCCCACCCCGGGGACGGGGCCGCTCGCTCCGGCGGGTCCAGCCTGGGGCTTCCTAAGCGTCGTGTGGGTTATCGGTTCCAAGAAACGAGAAGGTTAAGCGAAAGAGCGTTAAAGAAATTTATCGTTTCCCAGAGGAAGTACTAGAAAGCGCATTCTTCCTAAGCGTTCTGGGGGTTGTTGGTTCCAAGAGAAGAGAAGGTTAAGTGAAAGAGTGTTGAAGAAATGTATAGTGTCCCAGATGAAGTATTGGAAAGTGCATTCTTCCGAAGCGTTCTGTGGGTTATTGGTTCCAAGAAAAGAGAAGGTTGAGTGAAAGAGCATTAAGGAAATTTATAGTTTCCCAGAGGAAATATGATAAAGTGCATTCTTCCTGTCAGGTGGTTTCCATCGGGACCCCAGGGGCAACCTGGGATTCCAGAAGCCTGTCTCCCCGTATTGGTATCGATGAACTGGGTGGCCCAGGACTATCCCCACTCTGCTCAAAGCAGAGTCTCCTCGAGCAGCTGACCTTCCCACGTCCTGGTCACTTTCCAACAGTACAGTGCAGGGCGGGACACATGGCTTTATTGGGCGGGTCTATCTCTTCCTCCTTTTATAATAATAATAGTAAGAATAATTAGAGTATTCATTAAGTGCTTACTATGTCCCGGGCACTGTTCTTAGCACTAAGGTGGATCCAAGAAAATTGGGTTGGGCACAGTCCCTATCCCACATGGGACTCACTCTCTTAATAATAGTTATAATAATAATAATAATGGTGCTTTTTAAGGACTTACTATGTGCCAAGCACTGTTCTAAGCACTGGAGTTAGATACAAGTTAAGCAGGTCGGACACAGTCCCTGTCCCACATGGAGCTCGCATCCTCACTCCCCACTTTACAGATGAGGGAACTGAGGACCACAGAAGTGAAGTGACTTGCCCAAGGTCACACAGCAGACATGTGGTGGAGCGGAATTGGAACCCAGGTCCTTCTGACTCCCAGGCCCGGGCTCTATCCACTAAGCCACCTGACTGACACAGCTAACTGATTCTCCCCAGGTTCAAAGCCTCATCTCCTCCAAGAGGCCTTCCTTGACTAAGCCTTCATTTCCTCTTCTCCCGTTCTCCTCTGCATCACCCTTGTCCTTGGATTTACCCTTTCTTCACCCCTCCATCAGCCCCCCCATTTATTTATGTATTCATTTATTTACTTCTCTTAATGTCTGTCCCCCCGTCTAGACTGTAAGCTTGTTGTGGACGGGGAACGTGTCTAATAATAATAATAATGTTGGTATTTGTTAAGCGCTTACTATGTGCCGAGCACTGTTCTAAGCGCTGGGGTAGACACAGGGGAATCAGGTTGTCCCACGTGGGGCTCACAGTCTTCATCCCCATTTTACAGATGAGGTAACTGAGGCGCCGAGAAGTGAAGTGACTTGCCCAAAGTCACACAGCTGACAAGTGGCCGAGCAGGGATTCGAACCCATGACCTCTGACTCCAAAGCCCGTGCTCTTTCCACTGAGCCACACTGCTTAACAACTCAATTGTATTATACCCTCCCAAGTGCTTAGTACACTGCTCTGCACACAGTACATGCCCAATAAATGCAATTGATTGATTGATTGATTGATTGATTGGCCTAGTCTCCCCGCCTCCCCACCTGCCCTCCCCACCCCCCATGGAAAAGGGATGATCAATCAATCAATCCTATTTATTGAGAGATTTGGAAGAGGGTTCAGAAAATCCCATTCCCCCTTTCTCTGGGAGCAAATTGGGTTCATTAACTATGTAATGTTGGTATTTGTAATGTTGGTATTTGTTAAGCGCTTACTATGTGCCGAGCACTGTTCTAAGCGCTGGAGTAGACATAGGGGAATCAGGTTGTCCCACATGGGGCTCACAGTCTTAATCCCCATTTTACAGATGAGGTAACTGAGGCCCAGAGAAGTTAAGTGACTTCTCTTAACTATCAGTGGACTAAGTGTGATGGGGTTTATTTCTTGGAAAGAGGGTAATGTCATTCTCCGGGACATGCTGTTTTCCCCAGTGTTAATTGAATAATTATAAAATGTTTTCAGATTGGGAACCATCGGGCGGAGAAAGGTAGAATGATTTAATTGGAAGATGTGTTAGTCTTCCCTGATTTCACTGTACTGTTTGGTGGCTCCAAGCCTCCTGTTCTCCCTCCTGCTTAGACTGTGAGCCCCGTGTGGGGCAGGGACTCTGTCCAACCTTGTATCTGCCCCAGTGCTTAGAACAGTGTTTGGTACATAGTGAGCGCTTAAATACCACTATTTTTTGTTGTTGTTGGCAACACCAAGAGGCCTCTGGAAAGGCAGAATGAGGCAGAATCAAAATACCCTTGAGCACCTTCAAAATAGGTTTACGGGCCCTGAATCTTCCAAAAACCAACCAGGCTTTCCTCGAGAATCTAAATTTTATGCCTTAGGGCCATGTTTTCAGGAAAACCATTTTCCTTTAGAGGATTCCTTTGGGGACCTAAAGTCACTTGGAACAAATCAAATGTTATGCATCAGTTGAATTATCAGGGCTTGATAATCTTTTGGAGTCCTGTGGTGCCCCCGGCCCCTCCTCTGGCTCTGCCTCAGATCCCTGATATCAGCCCAGCTGTCCAATTCTCAACCTGTACATCCGGTTCCACCTCCCTCCTTCCCCTTCCCTCCCTCCCCACACTGGAAATAATAATCATGGTGCTATTTGCTAAGCCGCTTACTGTGTGCCAAGCACTGTGCTAGGCGTTGGGGTAGGTATAAGATAATCAGATCAGACACAGTCTTTCCCCTCATGGGGCTCCTACTCTAAGTAGGAGGGAGCACACGTATCAAATCACCATTTTGCAGATGACGAAACCGAGGCACAGAGGAGTGACTTGCCCAAAATCTTCCCCAAGTGACTAGGAAGCAGCATGGCCTCGTAGAAAGAGCCCGGGACAGAGAGTCAGAGGCCCTGGGTTCTAATTTTGGCTCTTCCACTTAATAATAATAATAATAACAATGATTATGGTATTTATTAAGCCCTAGGGTAGATACCCAATTTTCCTGTATCTACCCCAGTGCTTAGTACAGTGCCTGGCACGTAGTAAGCGCTTAATAAATACTACAATTACTATTATTATAAGATAGTCAGGTCAGACACAGTCCCTGTCCCACAGGGGGCTCCCAGTCTCAATCCCCATTTTACAGCTAACATAACTGAAGCCCAGAGAAGTGAAGCGACCCACCCAAGGTCACACAGCAGACACGTGGTGGAGCCGGAATTAGAACCCACGTCCCCTGACTCCCAGGCCCGAGCTCTTTCCACTAGGCCATGCTGCTTGTAGGCCGTGCCCCTCGGGCTCCTCATCTGTAAAATGGAGATTATTTCGACTACGAGCCACACGTGGGACAGGGACTGTGTCCAACCTGATTGACTTGTATCTACCTCAGCGCTTAGAACAGGACTTGACACATAGTAAACACTTAAGTACCACAATTATTATTAGGTAGGCTGGTAATCGGTCAATCGATCAGGGGTATTTATTGAGCACATACTGTGTGCAGAGCATAGTAATAATAATAATGATGATGGTCTTTGTTAAGCACTTACTATGTGCCAAGCACTGTTCTAAGCACTGGGCTGAATACAAACTTGGACGAGTTACAAGCCAACAGAGTTGGTAGACGTGTTCTTGGCCCACAAGGACCTTACATCAGCATCAGTGAAATCCATTCATCACTGATCTCTAAGACTCGCCAATATACCGTTCCTGGCTTCTGGGTTTATGGCTTCTTCCTTCCTCTTTCCTTACGGGTCTGCTTATCAAAGGGACTGCAACATGAGAAGCAGCATGACCTAGTGGATGACGCTCAGGCCTGGGAGTCAGGAGGACCTGGGTTCTAATCCTGGCTCCACCACTCGCCTGCTGTGTGACCTTGGACAAGTCACTTGACTTCCCTGGGCCTCAGTGATCTCATCTGGAAAACGGGAATTGAGACCGATAACCCCCACGTGGGACCGGAACTGCGTCCAACCCGATTTGCTTGTCTCCACCCCGGCACTTAGTACGGTGCCTGGCACATAGTAAGCGCTTAACAAATAGCTTTTTTTAAAAAAAAAGGTAGGTTAGCCTTAATAGTGGAGAGAAAGGGGACGACCTGGAAAATATCATGAAGGAAAAATGGAGGGAAGTTGGAAGGAGACAATGTGAAATATATATATATATTTTTAATTCAAATCAAGTATGATACAGATGTTGTGAGTTTCACCCCCAAGTCATGAAAATCGGTGTACCTGCCGACCCCATCCTTCCACAGCATATCGACTTGGTTAGGGGTAGCGGGGTTTTGCCGGTGGCTGGAGGTGATGGGAGGTGGGGCAACGGGCAAAGACCGTGGACTCTTTTACTGCTCTCCCGTACTTTAGAGCTTACCTCTCCCTTTTACAGATACAAGAGCCGTTTCAGCCTACCTTACCCCTAGATGATGATGATGATGGCGGTATTTGTTAAGCGCTTACCATGTGCCAAGCACTGTTCTAAGCGCTGGGGTACACACAAGGTAATCAGCTTGTCCCAAGTGGGACACACAGTCTTTATCCCCATTTTACAGATGAGGTAACTAAGGCACAGAGAAGTTAAGTGACTTGCCCCAAATCACACAGCTGACAAGTGGCGGAGCCAGGATTGGAACCCACGATCTGCTTCCTGGGGTGCTGATTCCTCAGGGAAAGCAACGGGGATGGGGTGGAGGCGGGGTTCCTTCTCTCCCCCGACCAAGCTGAACGTGAATTTGATTCCTTCAGGCTGCTTCAGTAAAGACCAAGTGTACTTGGACGGCACCCTTCAACTCCTGAGATACAGAGACAGGATCGACTTTCGCTTGTTGACGGCTCTGGGCAAGGTGAGTGGGACTGAAGCCAGAAGGATCCCGAAGCCTAATGAGGACTCTGGCTTAGGCCTTCCCGCTTTTCCAGTTTCTGGTTCGTTGGAGAATTGAGAGGCAGCGTGGCCTAGTGGATAGAGCACGGGCCCGGGAGTCACGAGGTCGTGGGTTCTAATCCAGGCCCTGCCACTTGTCTGCCGGGTGGCCTTAGGCAAGTCACTTCACTTCTCTGGGCCTCAGTTACCTCATCTGTAAAATGGGGATTGAGACCGTGAGCCCCATGTGGGACAGGGACTGTGTCCAACCCGATTTTCTAGGATCCACCCCAGCACTTGGGGAAGCAGCGTGGCGCAGTGGAAAGAGCACGGGCTTTGGAGTCAGGGCTCATGAGTTCGAATCCCAGCTCTGCCACTTGTCAGCTGTGTGACTGTGGGCAAGTCACTTAACTTCTCTGTGCCTCAGTTCCCTCATCTGTAAAATGGGGATTAAGACTGTGAGCCCCGCGTGGGACAACCTGATTCCCCTGTGTTTACCCCAGCGCTTAGAACAGTGCTCTGCACATAGTAAGCGCTTAACAAATACCAACATTATTTATTATTATCACTTAGCTTGGTGCCTGGGATACAGTAATTACTTAACAAACAACACAATTATTATTATTATTATTATCATTATTAGAATTAAAGCAGAGACAAGACTCTGGAAAGAATATTGGATAATGGTATTTCCTTGATTCCAACGAGCGGAAAAGATAAAGCAGAGGGTGACGTAGAGATCAAGGGAGCAGTATGCCAAAAGATCCAGTTGCCGTTCAGAAACTCTCTTTTGCGTGCGCTCTCCCCCCTCGCTTCATTTTGTTCTCACAACATCATTTTGTGGTAGGGAGATGCAGATATTGTTATTGCCATTTGACCCATGAGGAAACTGAGGCCCAGAGAAATTAAGTAACTTGCTTCGATTCATATAGCAAGCTAGGAGCAGAGGTGGGTGGGGAAGAGGGAGGGCAAGAAAGAGAGAAGGCGGGAGAGAGAGAGAAAGAGGGAGCAAGAGAGAAAGAGGATGAGAAGGAGAGGGAGAGAGAGAGAAAAGAAAGAGGGAGGAAGAGAAAGAGGAAGAAAGAGAGAGGGAGAGAGAGAGAAAGAGAGAAGGGTGGGAGGTTTGACCCTCTGCTAAGTTTTCAGCAGTGCTGGGTGGATCGCTCTTGGATTTCAGAAAGCATTTCATAGATAAAGTCCAAAGATCCTCAGCAAAATGAAGAGTGATGGATAATCTTAAATCGCCAGGGTTTCTCTCTTTATTTAGACAAGACATTGCAAAAGCCAAGGCAACATCAGTCTGTGAGAAAGGAGATTCCCTAAAGGGGAAGAGTAGCTATGGGAAGCAGCGTGGCCTAGTGGAAAAAGTCCAGGCCTAGGAGTCAGAGGACCTGGGTTCTAATCTCAGCTCTGCTCATTGCTTGTTGTGTGGCCTTGGGTAGGTCACTTAATGTTTCTGGGCCTCAGTTCCTGCAGCTGTGAAAAATGAGGATTCAATACCTGTTCTCCCTCCCACTTAGACTGTGAGCCCTACCTGGGACACGCCTGTGTCCGACCTGATTAACTTGGACCTACCCCAGCACTTAGTGCTGACACGTAGTTAGTGCTTAACAAAGTCCATAATAATAATAATATTAATAACGATTTGTTTCCGACTAGGGAAAACTCAGCCTGTCCTTCACCAGGATGAAATACTCCAGGTAGAGAGGCATTAATAAATTGTTATGGAAAGGACTAGTGAGGCATGGGAGATGACAATCATCGATTAGAGGGTTAATCTTTTAATCCCTCCAAAAGGAATAATGATGATAATAGTAATGATAATAGTGATTTTTAAGTGCTCACCGTTCTAAGACTAGGATGGTTACAAGCAAATCAGGATGGACACAGTCCCTGTCTCACATGGCACTCAGTCACCACCCCCATTTTACATATTAGGTAACTGAGGCCTAGGGAAATGAAACGACTTGCCCAAGGTCCCACAGCAAAGAAGAATGATTCCCATTTCTAGAACCAGTAGCAACGATGGAATGGAGACAACCGGCAGTCTGGACCCAAATGCCTTCCTACAAAGCAGTGAGGGATTTTCTGGGATTGCTGCTGCCTTGGCAGTTGTTGGAAAATGCAGCGTGGAGATAACCCCGTCTTCCTTGTCTAGGTCTCCTACGAGGACGTGGAACGGTTGAAGGAGTTTGCTGTGCTAGGCAACGTCAGAGTGCCTCACTTCCTCCAGGATCATGCCCGATACCTGGGCCATCTGGAGAAAATCATGGAAGTCAACGAGCTCACAGATAAGGAGCTACGAGAGCTCATATTTTAACGGGACCCAACGAGAGTGGGAGAGGAGCCGATTTTATTTTCGTTTCCCACAGGGCTTCAAGGAACTTGGTTGCAGGGGTCCTTTTTTAAAAATACATACCTCAGACTTTTCCCGAAATGGGTCTTACAGAGGAAGTGATGCTCCTGAGAAGCAGTGTGGCCTAACGGAAAAGCAGGGGCTTGAGTGTCAGAGGATCTAGGTCCTAATCCCGGTTCCGCCATTTTCCTGATGTGTGACCTTGGGGAAGTCACTTGCTTTCTCTGTACCTCACTGCCCTCGTTGGCAAAATGGGGATTCAATACGTGTTCTCTCTCCTACTTAGACTATGAGCCCCATGTGGGACCTGATTATCTAGTACCTACCCCGGTGTTTAGTATCGTGCTGTGTCCACAGTAAGCACTTGGTAAATTCCATAATTATAACTACGATTACTATTCCTCTGCCTCCCACAGCCTGCCATTACTATGAAGGACACATTTTCCGAGAATGATAATATCAACTGTGGGATTTGTTAAGCACTTACTCTGTGCCATGCACTGTGCTGAGCGCTTGGAGTAAATACAGTCATATTGGGCACCATCTCTGCCCTTGGGCTCATGGTCTAAGAAAGAGGGAGTAAAAGTATTGGACCCCCATATTACAGATGAAGAAACTGAGAGAGAGAGAAGTGACTGGCTCAAGGTCATCCAGCAGTGAAGCGACAAAGCCGGCATTAGGACCTCCTGACTCCCAGGCCTGTGCTCTTTTCACTAGGCTGTGCTGCTTCCACAACCTCCGGAATCTCTGTTCACTCACGGCCAGTCCCAGTCTCAGGGCCTTCTATCAGAGTCCATCTCTGACTCAGGAGACTGGGAACTAGTTTCCATTTCTCAGAATTCCCCCAGGATTCCAAAAATGAGAGGTTCAAGTCAATTCCTCCTCTTCCTTAGCAAGCCTCCTGTAAAAAAAAAAATCTCTCTCAAGGTCCTCCAACATGGTATGGCTATTTTGAATATCTTTCTTTTGTGCTACCCTGTTTAGTATAAAAGGATCAATGTCACTTTTAGAGCTTCTGTCATTTCGTCCTCCCACTTGGAGGTTTGATTTTCCCAATGCCAGCATGCCCTGGGTCCACTAGGGAATGGTCCTGTGGATATTCCTGCCTTGTTTCTCAACTTGATACTCCTCACCCTCCACACTCTGTAAACATTCTGGGCTTTTTCCTGTCGTAGCCACAGGCCCAGGTCACTGCCTCGTGGCAACTGCAAGGCCCAAGCCCACAAAGTTTCATCTAGCTGCACAAGCATGGGCCACCAGTGTGGAAACATGAGGACCCAGAAAACCAGCTGGCCTCTTTGGGGACACTTTCAGGAATTCACAGCTCTGGTTCGAAGTAGAGGAACTTATGTTTAGGCCAGAACTCCCCTTTCAGGTGTCTGGCATCCGGTGAGAAGGGTCGATTAATGACCGTCAACAGCTAGAGATATGGCCCAGAATGCCGGCTCAGGAACAGGAGCCCCAAAGCCTGGGGTTCTCCCCTGAGATGTTCATTTCAGCTAGAGGCACCTCCTGGGATTAGCATGGCCAGTCTTGGGGCAACCTTCCCCTCCTTTCCTCCCCCATCCACTTCCTATCCCTCTCCCTTCCTGCCTCCCTTCCCTCAGGCCTTCCCTCTCTCCCTTCCGTCAGACCTTCCCTCCCTATCCTCAGACCTTCCCTCCCTATCCTCAGGGCTTTCCTTCCTATCCTCAGGCCTTCCCTCCCTCCTCTCAGGCCTTCCCTTCCTTCCCTCAGGCCCTCCCTCCCCTCAGGCCCACCTTCCCTGCCTCATCTCTCTCTTCTCCTTCATCTCCCTTAACTCTGTCCTTCCTCCCCTCCTTTCCCCAGGCTCAGGCCCTTCCTGACCCTGGGGGTGGGTGCAGCTTTCCAACCCCAGTGGATAGACCGCATCATCGGAGGCTCCCCCACTCTACTGCCAGGGCAATCCAGAGGCCCCGGTGAGACCGGGCCTAGCGTTCGGATCCAAAGATTGAGCAACGGTGCAGAAGGCCAAATGAACATTTCCTGCCCAGAAATCCAGAGAGGATAGAGGCGCCTCCCAACCAGGCCCTGAATTCACAAAGCCACTCTGGGCGAGGTCTCTCTAACCCGATATCTCTGCCTGCTTATTCTGGAATTGACCCCAGGGGGTCTGCCACCCTCATCCTCAGGGCAGACCAGTTTGGTGCTAAGAGGTCCAGCAGAGCTTGCCTTGCCTTTCCCTGCCTCCCCTCTGGATTCCGAGCTAGCCTGGGCCAACTGCCATCACCCTGGCTCACAAGCTCTGTGGAAATCTGGGCATGCCGGTAATGGGTGCGGCGAGGAGGGAGGAAGGAACAACCGAGAAGGCCGAGCAGCACCCACCGCATGAACCCGGAGGGAGTGTAGGGCGACACCAGGAACTGATGCCAAAGTTGGCCACAAAAATCAATCATCACCTGTGACGCGGTCAAGGTCCTGTGGTCAGACCGCTTCCCTCAAACCCAGAGAAGTCCGTGGTGGGAACGAGCTGCCATTTCCCGGACTCTGAAACTCGGGCATTACCTTTTTAGAATGTTGGAAGAGATTTTAAAAGATTTAATCATGTTCCTCTTGGTTCAAGTCAAGAAATAATTCCCAGATTGCACCTGTAAAGTTCATCTTGAGGGTAGCAAAGATAAGGATCTAGGTTAAACTGCAGTCCCAAAGGGTTTATTGAAAGCTGCTCAGTATATAGAACTCTCAGGCTCGGTTGGCCAGCTGTGCGGGGACAGAGACAAAAGGGTCCGAGCGGCTGTTAATTGTACATGTTTTCCACCCTGCAGGAAGATGTCTAGTTTTTAGCAGGAATCACGTCTTTCATAACCTGTTTCTTTGTGACCAAGTTGTGATTTTCCTTTCTGACTCTGGGAGTGACTGATTCATATCTAGAACAAAATATACTTACGAACCAAAAACGAACGCTAACCAGTAACCCTGAGAAGAAGAAGAAGAAGAAGAAGAAGAAGAAGAAGAAGAATGGTATTTGTTAAGTGCTTACTATGCATCAAGCACTGTTCCAGATGCTGAAGTAATAATTGAAATGATAATAATTATAGTATTTGGTAAGTGCTTACTATGTGCCAAGCACTTCATCCTGGCTCTGCCACTTGTCTGCTGTGTGACCTAGGGCAAGTCACTTCGCTTCTCTGTGCCTCAGTTCCCTCATCTGTAAAGTGGGGATGAAGACTGTGAGCCACATATGGGACAGGGACTATGTCCAACCCAATTATCTTGTATCTACCCCAGCGCTTAGAACAGTGCATGGCACATAGTAAGCACTTAAAAAATGCCATAATCATCATCGTCATTATCATCATCACTGTTCTAAGCTCTGGGGTAGATACAAGGCAATTAGGTTGGCCCACGTGGGTCTCACAGTCTTAATTCCCATTTGACAGAGGCGGTGACTGAGGCACAGAGAAGTGAAGCGACTTGCTCAAGATCACACAGCGGACAGGTGGCGGAGGCGGAATTAGAACCCACATCCTCTGACTCCCAAGCCCGGGCTTTTGCTGTTAGGACATGTTGCTTCTGACTAGATACGTTAGTCAGGTCAGATGCAGTCCCTGTACCACCCGGGTGAAACTCACAGTCTAAGTAGGAGTGAGACAAGCTTTTCGTACCCATTTTACAATCGACGAAATGGAGGAACAGAGGCATTAGGTGGCTTTCCTAAGGTCCGACAGCAGACAGGTGGCGGAGACAGGATTGTCTCAGGCCTGTTTTCTTTCCACTAGGCCATCCTGCTTCCCGGCTCACGGGGAGAATACGCGAACACGTTTCACAACGCCACTGAAGTTTCCCGCTAGCTGTCCGCCGTTTGCTGATGATGACCTTGTCCCCGTTTCTTTCCCCACCGATCGCGATACTTTGTCTTTTCTATTGCAAAAGCAAGTATTTTCCTAAATGACTTTTCTAAAGGACTGGGGTTTTTTGGCCTCCAAAGAGGCTAGCGCACTGATTTCCTCATGGTGTGAAATCTCTAAATCAAGGAAAAGTGGAGATTTTTAGAAACGGCAGAATACTTCATTCAGTGAGCGCTTACTGTGTGCAAAGCACTGTACTAACCGCTTGGGGAGAGTACAGTACAAGACGGACACCTTCTCCGCCCACAGTAGGCTCATGGTCTAGGGGTGGTGGAGGTAGTAATAATAGTAATTATGGTATTTGTTAAGCGATTTGTAGTCACAAGTGTAAACCGATACTTTAATCTTAAATCAAGAGAATTATCGCCGCCCGCCCCCTTCACTCCACGACCCTCTTTGTAAAGCGTTTTAAATCTGTAATGTTATTTTGTAAAGTTTTGCGTTTTTCACTGTAATTCCCCCGTTAAGAAAGAGCGTCCAAGTTCCGTATTAAAGTGTGTGGCAGAGAGAGCATGAAAGGCCTATCCCTGAAGAGTCTCGTGATGCGCTCGAAGTCCGTTGGTTTGCGACGTCGTTCTGCGTGGGCAGAACGCCGTGGGCCGCAGCTCGCTGCCCGCGGGGAATAAATTGCCTCCGCGTTCAGCTGGGCCAAGTTTTCGTTTTACGTGCGGACCCCGGGGGGCGGGGGGAGGCTCCCCGAAAGGTGGGCTTAGGGGAAAAATGGGACACAGGCACGTATGGTTTGGGGGAGTGGCCACACCCTATTCTCACTCATATGCTCTCACTCACATAATAGTAATTATGTTGGCATTTGTAAAGCGCTTACTATGTGCAGAGCACTGTTCTAAGCGCTGGGGTAGACACAGGGGAATCGGGTTGGCCCACGCGGGGCTCACAGTTTTAATCCCCATTTTACAGATGAGGTAACTGAGGCGCAGAGAAGTTAAGTGACTTGCCCACAGTCACACAGCTGACAAGTGGCCGAGCTGGGATTCGAACCCGTGACCTCTGACTCCAAAGCCCGTGCTCTTTCCACCGAGCCACGCTGCTTCCCAACTCACATGCCGGGAAGTCGCGTGGCCTAGTGGAAACGCACAGACCTGGAGTCAGAGGACCTGGGTTCTGATCCCGGCTCTGCCAGTTGCTTGCTGGGTGACCTTGGACAAGTCACTTCACTTCTCTGAGCCTCAGTTCTCCCTCCTACTTAGACTGTGAGCCCCATGCGGGACAGGGACTGTGTCCAACCTAACCTAAATGCATCTACCGCAGTGCTCAGGGCAGTGTTTGACACATAGTAAGCACTGAACTACGACTAAAGAAAAAAGACATATTCTGACACACTGTCTGTCAGATACCCACTGACTCCCGCCCGCAAGGCGCAGCCTCGGTTGGGAGGCTGCTGGTTGAGGGGTTGCAATTGGCCCTGGGTGTCACATTGCCAGGTGACCCCCCTCTTCCGGTGACAGATGGGGGGTATGGCAGCCCTCGGACTGAGGGCCAAAGTGAATTATTTCATACCCTCAGTCCCCAGTTCTGGGTGATAATCATTATGGTACTTGTTAAGCGCTTACTAAGTGCCATGCACTGTCCCGAGCGCTGGAGTAGATACTAGTTAATCACATCGGACACAGTCCCTTTCGCACATGGGGCTCTCACTCTTAATCCCCATTTAACAGATGAGGTAACTGAAGCACAGCGGGGCTTAGTGGCAAGAGCCCGGGGTTGGTCGTGGATTCGAATCCCGGCTCCGCCGCTTGTCAGCTGGGCGATTTTGGGCAAATCACTTCACTTCTCTGCGCCTCAGGGACCTCATCAGTAAAATGGAGATTAAGTCTGAGAGCCCTATGTGGGACAAGCTGATGACCTTGTATCTTCACAGCGCTTAGAACAGTGCTTGGCACATAGTAAGCGCTTAACAAATACCAGAATTATTACTATGTGAAATGACTCACCCACAGTCACACAGCAGACAGGTGCTAGAGCCGGGATTAGAATCCCGGTCTTTCTGACTCTCTATCCACTAGGCCACGCTGAACTACTTGGTGAATTTGGGGCCGGTTCCAGGAGCTGGGGACCATGGGAGATCAGAGAGGAGGCTGCTAGTAATTATACTATTTGGAGTGTTTGTTAAGCACTTACTGTGTGCCAAGCACTATGCTTAGCAAGATAGGTCAGACACAGTCCCTATACCACCCAGGATTCACAGTCCAACGGGAAGGGAGAATAATAATAATCGCGGTATTTGTTGAGCACTTACTATACGCCAGGCGTCGTATTAAGGTGGATGCAAGCAAATCGGGATGGACACAGTCCCTGTCCCCCGCGAGGCTCACACTCTCGATCCCCGTTTTACAGATGAGGTAACTGAAGCCCAGAGAAGTGAAGTGACTTGCCCGAGGTCACTCAGAGAACAGCTTGGCCTAGTGGATAGAGCACGGGGCCTGGGAGTCAGAGGACCTGGGTTGTAATCCCGGTTTTGCCACTTGTCTAAAGTGTGACCTTGGGCAAGTCACTTCACTTCTCGGTGCCCAGGTTCCTCATCTGTCAAATGGGGATTAAGACGACAAGCCTCATGTGGGACAAGGACTAGGTCTAACCTGATTATCTAGTATCTACCCTAGTGCTTAGTGAAGTACCCAACACACAGTAAGTACTTAAATATCATTATTGTTATTACTACAGAAGAAGAAACAGGAATGGATAATCCACAGATGGGATGGACAGCTCCTAAATAATTGATATTCAACTGTATTTATCCCTAAACCAACATTTTTCAAAGCACTGGCCTGTCAAAATTGCCATCATTCCTAAAACTACCTGAAACGTAGACCATTAATTAATCCAATATTTTAATTTGCAAATCCTCTCCCTCATTATCCTCCTATCCACCCATCTGTCCCCAGGTGTAACTCCTCTCCCTCAGCATTCTCAGCCCAAACTACTGCTCCCCAGCTATAAAATTCTCCCTCATTACTCTCTGCCCTACCCACCGGTACCCAGATGCGATCCCTCTCCTTCATTATCCTCAGCCCTCAAACCAGTCCTCGGGTGTAATAATAATAGTAATAATAATTCTGGTATTTGTTAAGCACTTACTGTGTGCTAGGCCCCGTACTAAGCGCTCGGTTGAATACAAGCAAATCGGGTTGGACTCAATCCCTGTCCCACATGGGCTCACAGTCTCAATCCCCGTTTTACAGATGAGAAAACAGAGGTGCAGAGAAATGAAATGACTTGACCAAGATGACAGCAGAGTGAGGTGAGGCTGAGAAGGTCGAGGGAGAGGTGTTACCCCTGGAGACCAGTGGTTGGGACCGAGGTTGCTGAGGGAGGGGGATTATACCTCGGGACCGACTGATGGAAATGAGGACGATGAGGGAAAATATTTGCAAATGGGGAACAGTGGTTAGGGCCAAAGATGGTGGATAGAGCACGGGGCCAAGAGTCAGAAGTTGTGGATTCTAAACCTAGTTCCACCACTTGTCTGCTGTGTGATTTTGGTCAAGTCACTTCACTTCTCACTTCACTGGTCTCCAACCTTTAAACACTTTCCCTCATTATCCTCGACAGTACTCATGTCGCCATGTATAATTCCTCTTCTTCAGCATCCTTGGCACCACCCAGCCATCTCCAGATGTAACCACTTTTCCTCAGTGGGGGGTGGGGGGTGGGGGGGGGGAGGGGTTCCCCCCAGCTATAATACTAGTTCCTCATTATCCTAGGTTCCACCCATTGGCCCTCAAGTGTAGCTCCTCTCCCTCATTATCCTCTCCCCCATCTGTCATTCATTCATTCATTCAATGCTATTTATTGAGCACTTACTGTGTGCAGAACACTGTGCTGAGTGCTGGAGAGAGTACACTACAACCGTAACAGACACATTCTCTGCCCACAGCGAGATTACAGCCTGTCCTGAGGTATAACCCCTCTCTCTCATTATCACCTGTCTCACCCATTGGTCATGAGGGGGTTATACTTGGGGAGAGTTGGTTGGGGATGCAGATGCTGAGTGAGAGGGGTTGGACTAGGGGACTGATTAGTGGGGCCTCAAATACACCTTGGGACTGGTAGTTGGGGTTGACGACAATGAGGGAGAGGGGTTAGAGCTGGGGACCGGTGGTTGGGAAAAAGGTTGCTGAGGGAGAGGAGTTACAGAGGTCCCGGTGACTAGGGCCAAGGAAAATAGGGGAGAGGGGTTACGGCTATTGTCCAGTGGGTGGAGTCGAGTAAACTGAGGCAGAGGTGTCCTAGCTGTGGACATGTGGTTAGGGTAGAGGAGGCTGATGGAGAGGGGCTACAGCTGGGGACTGATGGTTGGTGCCGAGGTCTCCGAGGGAGAATGGTTACACCTGGAGACCATTGGATACGGTCAAGGACGATGAGGAAGAAGGTTTATTACCGGGAACGTGTAGGTGGGGGAGAGGATCATGAGGGAGAAGGGTTACGCTGGGGGATCGGTTGGAGGCCCCTAAGAAAATGAGGGAGAGGGGTTACATGGGGACTGGTGTTTGGGGCAGAGGATGTTGAGGGAGAGGGTTTACACTGGGGGACCAGTGGTTGGGGATGTGGACAATAAGAGAGAGGGGTTCGAGTTGGGGACCGGTGGGTAGCACAGAGGATGCTGAGGAAGAGGGGCTATAGCTGGAAACCGGAGGGTGGGGCCAGAGCCAGTGAGCGAGAGGGGTTGCAGGTCGCGAGTAGTCACTAGGCTCAAGGATACTGAAGGAGAGGGGTTTTAGCTGGGAAGGGTGGGTGGGACCAAGGAGTATGGAGAGAGAAGCATTAGTAGGAATGGTGGTTGGGGCAGAGGATGAGGGAGAGGTAACCAGTGAGCACAGGCCTGGGAGTCAGAAGATTGTGGGTTCTAATCCCCTCTCTGCTGGTCTGCTGTGTGACTCTAGGCAAGTCACTTCACTTCTCTGTGCTTCTTCATCTGTAAAGTGGGGATTACGACTGTGAGCCCCAGGTGGGACAGGGACTGTGTCCAACCCAATTATCTTACATCTACCCCAGTGCTTAGTTCAGCGCCTGGCACATAGTAAGCTCTTAACAAATACCAGAATTATTATTACTATTATCATTGTTATTATCATTTGGGGCTGAGGATGCTGAGGGAAAGGGGTTACACCTTAGGGACAGGTGGGTGAGCCATGGATAATGAGGAAAGGGATTACGTCTAGGGGCTGGTGGTTGGGGACGAGGATGCTGAAGGAGAGGGGTTACCCTTGGGGACTGGTGGGTCTGAGAATATTGAAGGGGAGGGGTTATAGCTGGGTGGGGCTGAGGATAATGAGGGTGGGGGGTTACACCTGGGGAGTGATAGTTGGGGCTGAGGATAGTAGAGAGGCATTATAAGTGGAGATGAGCAGTTTGGGGCTGATGATCCTGTGTGTGTGTTGGGGGGGGGTGGTGGGGTTACCTCTGGGGATGAGCAGCTGAGGTGGCAGATGCTGAGGGAGATGGGTGACATCTGGAGGAGGCCGAATATGTTGAGGGAGATTGGTTATACCTGGGAACTGGTGGGTGGGGAAAGGGTGGAACTATCCAAACTCATCTAGGCCTGTGGGAGGAGGAATTTGTGCTTGGCATCCATCCAGCTTCAGGGCTCTGTTTCTCTGTCCCAGCGCAGCTGGGGACTGGAGCCGAGGATAATGAGGGAGAGAGGTTACACCTGGAGACAGGTAGGTAGGGCCCTAGGATGCCAAGCGTGGCCTACTGGACAGAGCACAGTCCTGGGAGTCAGAAGGACCTAGGTTCTAATTGTGACTCTGCCACTTGTCTGCTGTGTGTCCTTGGCCAAGTCACTTAACGTCTCTGGGCCTCTTCCTTCATCTGTAAAATGGGGATTAAGACTGTGAGCCCTCCGTGGGACAGAGACTGTGTCCAACACAATTATCGTTTATCAACCCCAGCAATTAAGGCAGTGTTCGGCACATAGTGAGCCTTAACAAATACCATTATTGATATCACTATTATTATTTCAGCTGGGAACCAGAAACTGGGGCCAAAGATGCTGAAGGTGAGGTGTTAGAGCTGGGTTTGGGGCCAAAGATAAAGAGGGAGCTCAATTACATAGGGGGTCTCCTGGGTGGGGCAGAGGATGTTGAGGTAGAGGGGTTACCCCAGGGAACTTGTTGATGGGGCTGAGGATAATGAAGGAGAGGGGTTCCAGCTGGGGATCGGTGGATGTGGTGGAGGATGGAGAGGGAGAAGGGTTACACATGAGACCGGTGGTTGGGGCCTGAGGGAGAGGGGTAATACTTGGACAAGTGGAGGTTTAAGGGGGGAGTTAAACATCTGAAACAACTGGTGAAGGCAATGGGCATGGGATTCCGTGTTTGCAGGGGTTTCTTGTCTGCTCTCCTCACATCCTAAACTCAGCCTCCTAGCTTCCCACTGCCGAGGAGAGATCTTCAGGATTTTCCTCATTTCCTGTTCTCTTTCTACTTTCCCTCTTTTCCCTCCTCCAACATCATTGCTGCTACGGGGACCAGAGAAGATTTAGTTAGAAGACACCTTCTTTCCCAGAGATGTCGATGTTGACTGTGGCATCTGTTAAGCACTCATTATGTGCTGAGCACTGTTCTAAGCCCTCCAGTCATTCAGGTTGGACACAGTCCCTGTCCCACATCGGGGTCATGGTCTTGGAAAGTTAGACACAACCTCTAGCTCTTCAGTTGTCTCAGGGTCAACAAATCAGATGGGAAATTACCGCTTTTATTCCCTTGCTTCCTGGTCCCTCTCCTTTGCTTTCCTCTGCTCCCCTCTTCTCCCTTCCCCTCCCCTCTCCTCCCATCTCTTCTCTCCTGTCCTCCCTCTCCTCTCCTTTCCTCTCCTCCCTTCCTTCTCTCCTCCCCTCCCCTCCCCTCTCCTTTCCTCTCCTCCCATCTCTTCTTCTCTCCTGTTCTCCCCTTCCTCTTTTCCTCTTCTCCCATCTCTTCTCCCCTTTCCTCTCCTCCCCTCCCCTGCCCTCCTCTCTCCTGTCCTCCCCTCCCCTCTCCTCTCCCTCCCCTCACAAGGGACCCTCAGAGCCCGTGTCCCGTCCAGGTCCCGGGAGGCCAAAGAAACAGAGCCCTGAAGCTGGATGGATGCCAAGCACGAATTCCTCCTCCCACAGGCCTAGATGAGTTTGGATAATTCCACCCTTTCCCTCTCCTTAGGGGTTGCCCCAGCACAGGGGAGAGATTGTTCCACTTGGAACTCACTCAGTCTGACCAGCTCAGCTTGGGTTTCCTGAGAGAGAGAGAGAGAGAGAGAGAGAGAGAGAGAGAGACCGTCCTCCTGGACAGACTCTTCATTTTCCAGTTGTGTGATCTGGGGAGATGTCTATGGCTGCTTAATAATAAGAATAATAATGATAATAATAATAGTAATAATGATGGCATTTGTTAAGTGCTCACTATGTGCCAAGCACTGGAGTAGATACAAGATAATCGGGTTGAAACACAGTTCCTTGTCCCATATAGGGCTCGCAGTCTTAATCTCCATTTTACACACAAAGGAACTGAGGCACAGAGAAGCTAAGTGACTTGCTTAGGTCACCCAGCGGATGAGTAGCAGAGCCGGAATTAGAATCCAGGTCCTTCTGACTCCCAGGCCCGGGCTCTCTCCACTAGGCCATGCTGCTTAAGTGGGGAAGCAGCGGCCTCCACCTCTATTCCCTGTCAGGCACTCCCCGGCTGTCACAGACAGCTTTGAAAATGACAATAAGGGAAACAAAGCATCATTTATTAAGTACCCATTTGATGTGGTGCATTGTTTGGAAGCCAAAGGACCCAGGTGGGAATTAGAGTTCTGCCAGCGGCTTACTGTGGGGACTTAATCCAGTGCTCTTCGCACAGTAAACTCTCAATACATATCAGGGATTGATTGACCCTAGGCAAGTCATTTAGCCTTTCTTTCCCTTGGAGAAAGGCAGCAAACAGTTCCGACACCCACAGTGTGGTTGTATTACATCAGGATAAGGAGAAACTGTGAGCCTGCGTAAGGAAGCAGTCAATAAAGTCAAAAATTCAATCCATGGCTAAATCCTGCCCGTTCTTCCACCACAGCTTTTGCCAGATCTGTCCCTTCCTCTCAGTTCAAAGAGCTACGCCTCTGGCCCGAGCTCTCACTGCATCACTGTTAGGCTGCCAAATCAGCTTCTTCACTAGCCCTACCTGCCGCTGGGTTCTCCCACCGTCTGTCTCTACTACACACGGCTGCTCCGTGTCTCTTTGAATGATCAGTCAGCATTCATTCAATCATATTTACTGAGCACTTACTGTGTGCAAAGCACACAGTACTCTCCACGTACTCTCCATCCCGCCAACATGTCCAATGGTAACTTTTCTCCCTCTGCATCAAGTCAAAGTTTCCCACCGGTTTTCCCCTCTTATAAAAATGATTCTCCACAGTTTTCACTCTTGGGATACTTTTCTATCCAGTCTAATCTCCTTGTGGGCAGGGAATGTGTCACTTTTCTGTTTGGTTTTTCCCAAGCATGTATTTCAGTGAAATATAACCAATGTGTACTCAATACAATGTTGATGACAACTACTATTACCACGAATAATAATAATAATTGTGGTATTTGTTAAGTGCTTACTACACGTCAAGCACTGGGGAAGATATTCATTCGTTCAATCGTATTTATTGAGCACTTACTGTGTGCAGAGCACTGTACTAAGCACTCAGGAAAGTGCCCCACAATGATAAACAGTGACATTCCCTGCCCACAGTGAGTTCACAGTCTAGAGAGAGACGATAATAAGGTCAGAAATAGTCTCTGTCCCCTCCAGTGATCACAACCTAAGAAGGAGGAAGAGTAGGCGATGAATGCCCATTTTACAGGTTAGGTAACTGAGGCACAGAGAAGTCGCATGACTTGCCCAGGGTCACATAACATACACGCGGCAGAGCCGGAATTAGAACTTAGGTCCTCCGACTCCCAGGCTCGTGCTCTTTCTACTAGGCCATACTTTATTACCAAAATCGCTATTATGACAATTACTACTGAAACTATTCATATGACTATTATTACTATCACTACTATCGCTCTCAATCAAACTGATCAATCGATGGTGTTTATTGGGCACTATTGTGTGCAGAACACTGTACTAACCACTAGAGAAAGTTCGGTACAATAGAGTTGGTGGACATGATTCCTGCCCTCAAGAAGCTTACAGTCTACAGGGTTGAAGGGACAAGGGACCGAGGTAATTGAGTTCAGTTTAGGGAGTGGTGCCGAGGATGTGGATTTGTGTGTCAAGGGAAAGTAGGTGGAGGTCAGATGGGGTCAAAAGATTGATGGTCTCCAGGGATCAGGACAGATTGAAGCAGCGTGGCTCAGTGGAAAGAGCCCGGGCTTCGGAGTCAGAGATCACGGGTTCGACTCCCGGCTCTGCCACTTGTCAGCCGTGTGACTGTGGGCAAGTCACTTCACTTCTCTGTGCCTCAGTTACCTCATCTGGAAAATGGGGATTAACTGTGAGCCTCACGTGGGACCACCTGATGACCCTGTATCTACCCCAGCGCTTAGAACAGTGCTCGGCACATAGTAAGCGCTTAACAAATACCAACATTATTATTTACGGGGATAATAATAATAATAATAATGTTGGTATTTGTTAAGCGCTTACTATGTGCCGAGCACTGTTCTAAGCGCTGGGGTAGACACAGGGGAATCAGGTTGTCCCACGTGGGGCTCACAGTTAATCCCCATTTTACAGATGAGGTAACTGAGGTACAGAGAGGTTAAGTGACTCGCCCACAGTCACACAGCTGACAAGTGGCCGAGCCGGGATTCGAAATCATGACCTCTGACTCCAAAGCCCGTGCTCTTTCCACTGAGCCATGCTGCTTCTCATAAGGGGGAGGGGACGAAGGGGAGAAAAGGCAGGTCAGGAGGTTGACTATCAGAGTGGTGGAGTTAGAGATTGTAGGGGTGGAATGGAGCAGGAGATCAGTGGAGTTGAGAAGCAGCATGACAAAGCGGATAGAGCGTGGGCCTGAGAGACAGAAAGTCATGGGTTCTAATCTCGGCTCCTCCACTCGTCTGCTGTGTGACCTTGGACAAGTCACTTCATTTCTCTGGGCCTCAGTTACCCCATATCTGTAAAACGAGGATTGAGACTGTGAGCGCCCCGTGGGACAGGGACTGGTTCCAACCTGATTTACTTGTATTCACCCCAATGCTTAGTACGGTGCCCGACACATAGTAAGAGCTTAACAAATGTCATTATTATTATTACTGCGGAGTGAGAGGAAGTAGGCAGCGGTAGGTCATCGGTGACATTCTGGTAGATGTTGAAGTCCCAGGGATCGGTGTACGGCTGGAGAAAGAGAGAAGGAAAATGAGAAATGGGTCGAAATGGTTCAGAAAGTAGGAGATGGCGTATGGGGGTGGGGTGGTAAATAATTGCAACAAGCAATAGGAGTGGGTGGCAGAGGTGGATGGGGCGGGTGGACACGGGAACAGTGTCCAACCCAATTTGCTTATATCCACCTCGGCGCTTACTAGAGTGCCCGGCAATACTAAGAGCTTAACAAATACCACAGTTATTATTATTAAAGGAAGACAAAGAGAGGGCTCGGGAGCGGGATTATACCAAAGCTGCATTAGGGGGCAAGTGGGAGTGGAAAAGATGAAGCCCACCTCTAGAGAGAGAGGCAGAGGAGACAGTGTCATACGCTAATATTATTGTTCTCTCCCAAGTGCCTAACGCAGTGTTCTGCACATAGTAAATGCTCAGTAAATACGATTGATAGGTTGATTGATCTGGGGTGAGCCAGGTTTTGATAAAGGCAAGGAGGAGCGGGATTGGTTCAGAAACAAGTCAATTTGAAGGGAAGCTCTTCAATGATGGAGCAGGGTTTTCACAGGCTGTCTGACTACCACCCCTTATTACTATTATTATTACTATCATTACTACCGCTGTTAGTAACTCTTACTGCTATTACTCCTGCTGTTGCTGCTATTACTACGACGAGTATTTTGAAATGACTGCTTTCTAAGTGCCAGTGAGAAAGGTCCCTTGCAAGATCTCAGTTGGGAAGTATTAGGCTCACAAATTCCTCATCACCAGCAAACGGAGATCCCCTCCTTGCTCCTCTTTCTGTTATCGAGCTCAAATATGGAATTTCTTGGCAACACTTTAGTCAGAACCTGCTGGGATAGTAAAGCTGTCGACTCAGTCACCATCCAGGGAGTCTTCAACTCTTCATTTGGGTCCAAATCACATCAATGGAAATTTCCAGCTCCGGCTGAGCGATGAATTAGGCTCTTTCTTCTTTGTGCTCTGAGGGCTCAAGAGGTGGTTTTCGACCTAAAAGCTCCAGCCTAAAGGTACAGAGTTTTAATGTTGTTGAAATTTTTGGCACCTGCAGTTAGTACCTACAGTTTCCAGATCATTTTCCTTTGATGCTTGAAAGAAGGCCTTCCGGTTATTTACGTCTAATTTTACAGCTGCCCGGAGAAAGGTTTTGAGCTCCAGCTAATACAGTCACTATTGTTCCTAAAACCTGCTTCCGTAACTCTGGCTCTTTAGGAAGGGCCAACCCGTTTCCAATGCTTGTTTGGGTCTCAGTCTGCAAAGACTTTTCCGTCATCTTCGGCCTGTGTGGGTCTGGGCGAAGAGAAGCAGTTTGGTTTCATGGAGATGAAATTTCTAGACGTCAAGCTCCAGAAAGGGACGGGAGGAAATGACTTTGCTTTCCTCCTTGAGAGATGCCAAAAAGCAAATCCGTGAATGCACTCTACAGAGTTTGTCCCAGCAGCTCTCAGAAGCCAAATGGAGATTGGGTAGGCGGGAAATGATTTAAATCAAGTGATATTTGGACAGTTGCATTCAATCTGTGATGAGCACTGTACTAAGTGCGTGGGAGAGTGTAATCGAGGCCTTCAGGGAGCTTACAATCTAGTACGGAAGATGGGCCTTAAGTAATATTGCAGGTAGGGGAAAGCAACAGAGATTAAAGATTTGTGCATAAATACTGTCAGAGGAGAAGGGTGGTTTGAGGTCCCAAGCGCTTAGCAGATGTTCAAGTGCTGGAGTCGTATTATTAGTGGGGGGAAATACGGTTATCAAATAATAGGTTAATCAGGCTTCCGGGAGGTGCAGGGGGGAGAACTGTGGTCTTCTGGGTTTGAAGCGTAAGCTCGTTGTGGGCAGGGAATGTGTCCGCTTATTGTTATACTGTACTTCCCCAAGCACTTAGTAATAATAATAATAATAATAATAATAATAATAATGTTGGTATTTGTTAAGTGCTTACTATGTGCAGAGCACTGTTCTGAGCGCTGGGTAGATACAGGGTCATCAGGTTGTCCCTTGTGAGGCTCACAGTCTTAATCCCCGCTTTACAGATAATGGTAACTGAGGCACAGAGAAGTGAAGTGACTTGCCCACAGTCACACAGCTGACAAGTGGTAGAGCCGGGAACACAGGAGGAAATCCCCATTGCCCAAGGTCGCACAGCAGACACGTGGCAGAGCCCACAAGGAGCTAACCGTCTAGAGGGGGATGACAGACATTAAAACAAATGGTGGATATGTGCGTGAGTGCTCTGGAGCTGAGGGTGGGGTGAATAAAAGGATTCGTATCCTTGTGCAAAGGTGACAGAGAAGGAGAAAAGGGAAGGGGAAATGAGAGTTTATTCGGGGACGGCTTCTTAGGCGAGATGTGATTTGAATACAGCTTTAATAAACGCTATTAATAATGATCGCATTTGTTAAGTGCCTTCTATGTGCCAAACACTGTTCTAAGTGCTGGGGTAGATTCAAGGTAATCAGGTCGTCCCACGTGGGGCTCGCAGTCTTAATCTATGTCTACCCCAGCGCTTAGAACAGTGCTCGGCACATGGTAAGTGCTTAACAAATACCAACATGATTATTATTATTATTAATCCCCATTTTACAGATGAGGTAACTGAGGCACAGAGAAGTTAAGTGACTTGCCCAAAGTCACACAGCTGACAAGCGGCAAAGCTGAGATTAGAACCCATGACCTCCGACTCCCAAGCCTGTGCTCTTTCCACTGAGCCATGCTGCTTCCCCAACTACTTACTACTATTACTACTAGGAAGGAAAAAGACCAGCTAAAAACCAGACTGCCAATTATAAAACCAGACAAATGTCCAGGCTACTCTCATCTGCCTCTTTCTGCCCACCGCACTCTTCTTCCTGTCTCTTTCTGTTCCCCTCTGTCCTTCTTTCTCCACTTTTCACTGTGGGTCTTGGTCTGCCCATCTCCTGTCCCCTAGAGGCCCCACTGACCAGAAACCCCCACCCTGCTCACTTTGTCCATAATCCATGCAGTTGATTCTTTCACAAAATCTGAGTACCCCACTGAGATTTCAAGTAATAGTCATGGTAATGACGAGAAGAGTGATAATAATTATTATCATTATTTTCACCCTTATTATGATTATTATAATGACTGTGGCATTTGTTAAACACTTACAATGTGCCTAGTGCAATACTAAGCACTGGCAAAGGTAATAATAACAATAATAACTGTGCTATTTGTTAAGCACTTACTATGTGCCAGGCACTGTACTGAGCGCTGGGGTAGATACAAGAAAACTGAGTGGGACAAAGTCCTGTCCCACATGGGGCTGGCTCACGGTCTCAATCCCCATTTTACAAATGAGTTCACTGAGGCCCAGAGAAGTCAAGCGACTTGCCCAGGGTCACACAGCAGACACGTGGCGGAGCCGGGATCAGAACCCAGGTCATCTGACTTCCCGGCCCGGGCTCCTTCCATGAGGCCATGCCGCTTCTCAATGTAAGGTACACTATAATCAGGTCAGAATTAGTCCCTATCCTACATGGGGATCTCAGGCTAAGTGGGAGAGAGAACAGGCATGTAATCTCCATGTTAATAGATGAGGAAATTGAGGCACAGAGAAGATAGGTAACTTGCCCAAGGTCACACAGAAAGCAAGTGGAGATATAGAGGCCCTGCCCCCTGATTCCTTGGACTGGGCACTCTTCACTGGTCGACGCTGCTTTCCAGTGTCTCGGAAGGGAGTTCTAATGAAGTCTGGCTCTGACACTCTTCCCAGGAAATGTGTGAGGTGCGGCACGGGGAGGCTCAAAACCTATTTCAAATTAAAATCGGAACTTAATGACCTGGAACAATAGTCAGTTGTCCTTCCATCTGAACAGATCTTAGGGCTTTGTCCTTCCTCATATTTCCTCTGCCTGACTCTTCCCTTTCATTCAATCATATTCATTGAGCACTTACTCTGTGCAGAGCACTGTCCTAAACACTTGGGAGAGTACACTATAATAATATAACAGACACATTCCCTGCCCACAGTGAGCTTAAAGTCTAGATGTGGAGACAGACATTAATATAAATATGAGCTGAGAATTTTGGGAGGGGTCATAATATCAGAGGTCTCTGTGGATATATACTTAAGTACTGTGGGGCTGGGATGGGGGGTTGGATTAAGGGAGCGAGTCAGGGAGATGCAGAAAGTAGAAGAAAAGGAAAAGAAGGCTTAAGGAAGCCCTCTTGGAGGAGATGTCCCTTCAATAAGGCTACGAAGAAGGAGAGAGTAATCGTCTATAGGATAAGAAGAGGGAGGGCATTCCAGGCCAGAGGCAGGATGTGGGCAAGAAGTTGCTGGTGAGATAGAAGAGATGGAGGTACAGTGAATAAGTTGGCATTAGAGGAGCAAAGTGTGAGGGCTGGGTTGTAGTAGGAGAGCAGTGAAGTGAGGTAGGAGGCGGCGGGGCAATTGAGGGCTTTAAAGCCGTTAACGAGGAATTTCTGTTTGATTCGGAGATGGATGGACCACCACTGGGAGATTCTTGAAGAGAGGGGAAACACGGGTTGAACTTTTTTGTAGAAAAATGATCCGGGCAACAGAGTGAAATATGGACTGGAGTGGGGAGAGAGAGAGGAGGCTGGGAGGTCAGCCAGGAGTCTGAGGTCAGCAATCAAGGAGGGCTAGGCTAAATGCTTGGATTAATGTAGTAGCAGTTGAATGGAGAGGAAAGGGCAGATTTAAGCAATGTTGTGAAAGTTGGGCCAACAGGATTTAGTGGTAAATTGAATATGTGGGTTGAATGAGAGAGAGGAGTCAAGGATGACGCCAAAGTTACGGGGCTTGTGAGACAGGAAGGATGATGGTTCTGTCTATAGTGATGGGAAATTCAGGGGATGGAAAGGGTCTGGGCGGGAAGATAAGGAGTTCTGTGTTGGACATGTTACATTTGAGGTGACAGCAGGACATCCAAGTCGAGACATCTTGAAGGCAGGAGTAAATGCTAGACTGCAGAGAGGGAGAGAGATCGGGACTGGAGATGTAGATGTGGAAATTATCCACATAGAGGTGGTAGATGAAGCCATGGGGGTGAATGAGTTCTCCAAGGGAATGGGTGTAGATGGAAAATAGAAGGGAACCTTGAGGGATGGGAGACAGAGGAGGAGCCTGTGAAAGAATCTGAGAAGGAACGGTTAGAGAGGTAGAAGGAGAACAAGGCTATTCTTCCCGGAAACAATCTAGCGATGGAGAAAGAAGGAATATGAGACAGGAATTAAAATGGTTCAAAAAGTCGGAGATGGGGCCGAGGGTGGGGGGGGCAGTAGATGACCATCACTAGAATCCAGAGTAGGAGTAGAGGCGGATGATCTAGGCTTCTAAGGAAGGGAAAGAAAGGGATGGGGGAGGTGCAGTGGTATTAAAGTGGCACTGGGGTGTGAGAAGGAAACCACCAGTCACCTCCTCTTTTCCCAGTGAGTCTGGGGAAATGGGTGAAGATGAGACTCCTTTTAGAGAGAGCGGCGGGGAAGACCGTGTCATTTGGGAGAGGCAGCTTTCAGTGATGGTGAGGAGGAACAGTGATTGGGTCAGAAACGGGTCAAGGATGAAGGGAATCTTCCCCATGCTGAAGCGGGGGTTTGGTACTTGACTGAGGCTGTGGCTGGGGTGAGTAGGGGGCGGGAAGGGACAGCATGATGATTGGGAAGGGGTTGGATAGAGGAGAGGGAGGGGAGGTGTATCCGAAGGGGAGAACTGGGGTGGGCCGGCTGGAGAGTGGAGATTGAGAGGTCATGAGGAGGTCAGGGAAGATTAAGGGTTGTAGGTGAGGTAACTAACCATAATAACGGTGTGTGATTCCCTGAGGAGATTGTTGAATTGTGAGCAGGTCCTTGGGTTCTTGAGAGTGAAGAGGCAGGGTATTTAGGAGAAAATTGGGGCTGGGTTTGTGTGAAGGCAGGCAGTGGTTGATATGCAAACGTCTGTGTTGTCATCTTGGGGGTAGGCATTCATTCATTCATTCATCACATTTATTGAACGCTTACTGTATGCAGAGCGCTGTACTGAGCACTTGGCAAGTACAATTCAGCGATAGAGACGGCTATGCCTGACACCGTGGAATCAGGCCCACCTGCAGGGAAACGGGGAGGATGGAGAAATGGCTGCTTCTCCACCGCAGCAAATCGGGAATGAAACACCAGAGTCCTGGCGGGCGGACAGATGGTAGGAAGTGGTTCTGATGTCCGATGTCCGATGGCTCAATCTGGCCGAGGCCGTTTGGTGGAGAGATCTCGGCGTCCTTGGGCAGGTCCCTGTTCCGGGCGACGGGCGGTGGTCCATGCTGATTCGTGGCCTCTCAGCAGAGACATCTCATATTTACTATGGATTAATTGGTATACCATTGTTTCCTTGTAATTACCAACATTTTGTAACATTTTAAACTCTGAACAGAACAAAGCGATGGGAAGGCTCTTAGATTAAAATTGAACTACCATTCAACTTTTGGAAAACGTTTTGGCCAGATGAGTTTAGATATGCCCCAGCTTCTGTGGAAAGCCAAGCGGAATATATTGGCTACCTATTTCGAGAGCCAACTAATAAGCGCCGAGGGGTACCTTTTCAATGACCTATGCTGGAGTTTTAAAGTGAAGAAGCGTGGCATAATAATAATAATAATGTTGGTATTTGTTAAGCGCTTACTATGTGCAGAGCACTGTTCTAAGCATTGGGGTAGATACGGGGTCATCAGGTTGTCCCACGTGAGGCTCACAATCTTAATCCCCATTTTACAGATGAGGTAACTGAGGCACAGAGAAGTTAAGTGACGCCCACAGTCACACAGCTGACAAGTGGCAGAGCCGGGATTCGAACCCATGAACTCTGACTCCCTAGCCTGTGCTCTTTCCACTGAGCCACGCTGCTTCCCAGTGGAAGTGGAAGTGGGAAGTGGGAATCAGGCCTAGTGGAAAGAGATGGCCCTGGGAGACTGAGGACCTGGGTTCTAATTCCACCTCTGCCACTTGCCTGCTGGGTGACGTAGGGCAAGTCACTAAACTTCTCTGGGCCTCAATCTGAGACTCAGTACCTGATTTCCCCTCCTACTTAGAGTTTGAGTCCCCAAGTGCATCAGGGACTGTTCCATGTGATTATCTCACGTGTCCTAGTGCTCAGTACAGTGCCTGGCATGTACTAAGCATTTAACTAGTACCATAAGAAAAATAACTGACCATCAACCCTGCAGTTTACGCCACACCAATAACTGGCATGTATATACTGAGCGAGGATAGGCTAAGAAAAATTTCCAGCCCATCATTTAACCCATTAACCGGACCTTCACAGCAACCCTGAAGGGCCCAGAGCAGTCAAAAATCAATGTACGACCATCCTAAAAAGACTGAGGTATTAGGGAATAGAAAATGCGGCTTTGTGACTAATTGAATTTCTGGAACAGTGTGTCAGGCTATGTAGGGAGATGGAAATAGGTGTGAAGCAATCTGTCAAGGGGGGAGAGAGAATCAACAGATGATGGAACTGAGGCCCAAAGAAGTTAAGTGACTTGTCCAAGGTCATACAGCAGACAAGTAGAGGAGCCTGAATTAGAACCCAGGTCCTCTGACTCGCAAGCCTATGCTGCCAGTAGATCATGCTGCCTCCCACTCAGGTCTGTAGAGCAAAATGAAGTGTTAGTACTAGTGGTAACAGTCTAAATAGTATTTATTAGGCACCTGCTGTGAGCAGAGCACTGTACTAAGCGCTGGGAGAGAATACTCAGCTGGGAATTAGACATGGTAATTGTCTCTGGAGGAGCTCACAACCTGAAGGTATGAGTGAGATGAGAGGACGAGACAGCCACATCAGGAATGATGAAAGTTTAAAAACAGCGTGGCTCAGTGGAAAGAGCACGGGCTTAGGAGTCTGAGGTTGTGGGTTCTTATCCCGGCTTCACCACTTATCAGCTGTGTGACTTTGGGCAAGTCACTTCACTTCTTTGTGCCTCAGTTATCTCATCTGTAAAATGGAGATTAAGACAGTGAGTCCCACGTGGGACAATCTGATTACCTTCTCTCTCCCCCAGTGCTTAGGACAGTGTTTGGCACTTAGTAAGCGCTTAACAAATATCATCATTATTATCCAGAGCTTGGAACAGTGCTTGGCACATAGTAAGCGCTTAACAAACGCCATCATTATTAAAACACAATCCAGACAAATACACAGAATAAGAACAAAATGGGTGGCTAGAAGAGCAGAATTTCAGGGTCCTGGGGATCAGAGTTCGGGACACCTGTAGTCACAAAGACCATTATGGCAGCCAAGAGTCTTCCCAGGGTTTCGTGGAGCCTCATTCTGTGAGCGTGTTTCCCTTTCCAGCTGTGGAGAAAGACTTGAATCTCCCCAGTGGTGTGTAGCGGGGCCACGGCCGGTTCCTGGGGAGATGGCGTGGTTGCCTTCCGGTGTGGGCTACCCCTAGGGGAAAGTTAGTCTCAGAGACATGAACAGTGAGGCCATGGGAAACCCCAGATGTCTCCACCATTAGCCAGCTAGACCTGTCCTGCTCTAGATAGGGATGCCATCATCAACATCATCTCCAACATGATATTTACTGAGTGCTTACTGTGTGATGAGCACTGTACTAAGCGCCTGGGAGAGTACAACGCAATATGATATGCTCACTTCCTCCAGGAGGCCTTCCCAGACTGAGTCCCCCTTTTCCTTTGCTCCTCCTCCACCCCCCATTGCCTCTACTCCCTCCCTCTTCTCTACTCCCCTCCCCACCCCACAGCACTTGTGTACATATGTACACTACTGAAAGCTCACCTCCTCCAGGAGGCCTTCCCAGACTGAGCCCCACTTTTCCTCTGCTCCTCCTCCACTCCCCTTCCCCCCATTCCGCCCTCTGCTCTTCCCCCTTCCCCTCAGCACTGTGCTTATTTGTATATATTATTTATTACCTTATTTATTTTGTTAATGAGGTGTATATCTCCATGATTCCATTTATCATGATGATGTTGCTTTGTTTCGTTTTGTTCTGTTTTGCTTTGCTGTCTGTCTCCCCCGTTTTGACTGCGAGCCCGTTGTTGGGCAGGAATTGTCTCTATCTGTTGACGAATTGTACATTCCAAGCGTTTAGTACAGTGCTCTGCACATAGTAAGTGCTCAATAAATACTATTGAATGAATTCTATTTATTTTATTAATGATGTGTATATATCTATAATTCTACCTATTTATAGACATTTATTATTATAGACATTTATTTATGTCTACTTGTTTTAATTTTTTTTGTTTTCTGACTACCCCCTTCTTGACTGTGAAGCTCGTTATTGGGTAGGGATTGTCTCTATTTGTTGCCAAATTGTACTTTCCAAGCGCTTAGTACAGTGCTCTGCACACAGTGAGCGCTCCGTAAATACAACTGAATGAATGATACAATACAACAGCAGGAGTGAGGGAATCAAGAGGCTCTGAGTTCTAATTCCATATTTGTTTCCTGCTTTGTGGAATCTTGGATCGTGGCCTCCTTTTTCCTTAAACCCACACGGGGTCAGCTCTGAAGAGGCTCCTCGCAGATCGGTGTCTGAAGAGCTAAGAGGATGTACTAGCTTGAAAGCATTGTCAGGAACGGCGAGAATTCTTTCCATTACTTTTGCCTTTGGAGCCTGATTTTCTTATATAATAAAATGGGGCAAACAAGTCTATAATGAAATAGCTTGGCTCTGACACAAGAAAGGCTGAAAAAGGCAAGGATAACTCTTTTAAGAGAAAGACTCCCTTTCACTTGATGTTTTGACACTATTTACTGTCTTGGAAACCAAAGACCATCTAAGTCGCAGTTGCAACAAAATGAGAATTGTTACTTATTATTTCAATATGGTGTCTTTCTGATTTCAGAAAGAATCTGTGGGAATGATAAAATAACCGACTTTTGTGGGTTTTCTTTGTCTGAGGATGACTATCAGTTTATTGAAAAGGCGTGCTTTTAAAGCTCAGAAATTAAACTTGAAAATCGACAGTGCGTCTGCCCTCCGACAGGACACATTTCTAAAAAGCTCTAAAAACCAAGTTAATAGTCTTACCAGACATCAACATCATCATCATCATCATCATCATCATCATGAGTGTTTAATGAGTTCTGGTGTGCAGAGCACTGAACTAGGCACTTGGAAACATGTGAGGAAAGGGGAAGATATGATCCCTTCCTTTGAAGACACTGAAGTCTGATGAGGAGGGCCAAGGTAAAATAGGTTGTTCCTCGTGGGGCTCACAGTCTTAATCCCTATTTGACAGATGAGGTAACTGAGGCACAGAGAAGTTAAGCAGCTTGCCCAAGGTCACACAGCAGACAAGCGGCAGAGCCGGGATTAGAACCCACGTCCTCTGATTCTCAAGCCTGTGCTCTTTCCACTAAGCCTCACTGCTTTGCCTGGTATGTAATGAGGAGGGCAACTTTGGAAAGCCTTGAAGAGAGGGAGATGTATTCTCAGTGTCATTTCAGTCGGTCGGTCAATTTGAGAGCTTACTGGGTGCAGAGCACTGTACTAAGCACTTGGGAGAATATGATAGAACAATAAATAGACATATTCCCTGTCCACAACGAGCTTACAGTCAAGAGGAAGATGATCTAGGTTTGGAGTCAAAGGAGGCCAGTGAGGTTGATTCGATAGCCCAAAGCATTCTGAGTCAAGGTCCTGCACTCCAGGAGTGGCTGGATGGAGGGAAAGAAGCAGGTTCACGAGGTGTTTTTGAGGATGAACAGGCAGGTTTTATCAGCAGATAATAATGGTGGCATTTGTTAAGCGCTTACTATATGCAAAGCACTGTTCTAGGCACCGGGATAACATTCGCATCGGCCGGGAATCGAACCTGGGCCTCCCGTGTGGCAGGAGAGAATTCTCCCACTGAACCACCAAGCAGATGAGATATAAGAGGAGTCTAGCAGCAAGGAGTTGAGGTTAATACCAAGGTTGTGGCTCGGATCCCCTGCTGGGGTTGGTACTTGTTGTCAATGGAGACGGGGATATCTGGGAGAAGGGAGGGAAGATGAAAACCTCAATTTGGACATGTTGAATCTAGGTGCCAGCAGGCCATCCCAGTGGAGATGTCCCAGGAGCAAGAGGAGATGCGGGATTAGGCGGCAGGGGAGAAGGCAAAGGCTAGAGAGGAATGGTTCATCCACTTAGAGATGGTAACTGAAGCTCTGTGAATAGCTAGCTTGCCCTGCCCCTTGAAGCTGAAACGGGATTGGAGTTGGAGCAGAGATGTTGATTCTACTTCTTGCCGGTTTTTAGGAGGAGGAAGAGGAGGAGGTGAGGAGAGGAAGAGGGGGAGGAGAAGAAAGGAAGAGAAGGAGAAGAAAGGAAGAGGAGGAGGTGAGAAAGAGAGGAAGAGGAAGAGAGGGAGAGGAAGAGGAGGAGGAAGAAGAAAGGAAGAAGAAGAGGTGAGAAAGAGAGGAAGAGGAGGAGGAAGAAGAGGAAGAGGTGAGAAAGAGAGGAAGAGGAGGAGGAGGGAGAGGAGGAAGAGAAGAAAGGAAGAGAGGGAGAAAAGGAGGAAAAGGAGGAGGAGAAGAAAGAAGAGGAGGAGGAAGAGGAGGGAGAGAAAGAGGAGGGAGAGGAAGAGGAGGAGGAAGAAGAGAGGAAGAAGAGGAGGTGAGAAAGAGAGGAAGAGGAGGAGGAAGAAGAAGAGGTGAGAAAGAAAGGAAAAGGAGGAAGAGGGAGAGGAGGAAGAGAAGAAAGGAAGAGAGGGAGAAAAGGAGGAAAAGGAGGCGGAGAAGAAAGAGAAGGAGGAGGAAGCAGTGTGGTTTAGTGAATAGACCATGGGCTTGGAAGTCAAAAGGATGTGGGTCCCAGTTCCTCCACTTGTCTGCTGTGTGACCTGGGACAAGTTATTTCAATTCCTCTGTGCCTCAATTACCTCATCTGTAAAATGGGGATTATGACTGTGAGTCCCCTGAGGGACAGGGACTGTGTCCAACCTGATTACCTTGTTTCTACCCCAGCCCTTAGAATGGTTCGTGGCACAGGGTAAGCGTTTAACAGATACCATAAAAAAAGGAGGAGGAGGATGAAGAGGAGTAATACACTGCTATTGCTGCTGCTTTGGAGCTGTCAGGACACCATGCTACCACCGGTCTAACCACCCAGCTTTCTCGGATGGGCGGACCACGAGGAAGTAGATGGAAGACTGACCCTCATAACAGCCCCAGAGCCTAGTTATGGCAAAAGAAACTACAGTGGTCATGTCTGTGAGTATTTCTTCTTCCTTCTCTCCTCTTTCCCTTTCCTTCTCTTCCCTCTCGTTTCTCGCTGTCTCTCCCTCTGGGTCCTTTTCCACATCTTCTCCTCCTCCCCCTCAACTCCACTCCTTTCCTCTTTCACCTGCTCCTTTCCTCCCCAATCCCTCAGAAGCCTCTCCATCTCGATAGTCCACCCCTAGCATCCCGCCCCGAGCTTTCCCCCCTCACTCAGAAGGAAAAGTCGAGACTCCCTGCTTTCACCTCCGGCAGTAATATATTACTGCTCGTTGTCATACGCCATGTTGACCAAAAAACTGTTAAATATGCTCTGTGGAGAACATCAGCAAAAGCCCTATAATTAACTTTGCCTATAAATGCATTTTTGCTGGTCTCGAATGACTCACAAGCCATTATAGGCATCCCTCATTATTTTGCTCTCCTTTTAGCTCTCTTGAAGGGAGCTTTGCTGAACTTTAATGTCCCTATTACTTCCAGGTCCTACCGTTTCAGCGAAGTGCTACAAAGTGTATCTTGATTTGATCGCTTCCCTTCCTCTCCCTTGGGAATATTTTGACTGACTTGCTAGAGCCACTGAAGCTCTTTTCAGTGAAGCATTAGATGGCGATCTCTATTTAGCATAGGCAGTGGTAGATCTGTTTGCACGAGGTGCCTTTAAAAAATCTAATTCATCATTTTTCACTATAGCTTATTCAACTGCTGTTTGATCATATAGCTATTTCATTCTACTCCATGTTTTGGATCCTGGGAACACATGAAAGCACTTTTTAGTACTTCCTCTGGGAAGCTATAATTTCCTTACCTCTCTTTCGCTTAACCTTCTATTTTCTTGGAACTGATTAAGAATGCCAATTGTAAATAACCATACAGTATATTCAACCATCCGCTATGTATATATGTATTATAGGGTTGCAAGCATAAATGTAATCATCAACAAAACCTGCAAACAGAAAATCAGAACAGAAACGGAGATCCGGGAAGCAGCACGGCATAGTGGATAGAGCACGGGCCTGGGAGTCAGAAGGTCGTGGTCTCTAATTCCAGCTCCGCCATTTGCTGCGTGGACTTGGGCAAGTCACTTCACTTCTCTGTGCCTCAGTTACCTCATCTGCAAAATGTGGATTGAGCCCGTGAGCCCTGCGTGGGACAGGGGCTGAGACCTACGCAACTTGCTTGTATCTACCCCAGCACTTTAGTACAGTGTTTAACAATACTATTATTATTATTTATTATTATTATTATTAATAAAATGAGTGTCTGACAAACTGAAGGACATCCTTTAGACTCTGTTGAATTGCTATTAGGTCTGAGCCACTTCCTTGGTGAATGTTAAGCAGCCGTATCCTGTCTTGACAAGTAGGAGAGACAAGAACCTCTCTGTCCCTGTCCAAGGCCAGTAGCACCTTGAAATATTCTGGGTTGAAGGGAAGCTTGTGCACATTAGTGGGAAGCCAGAGAAGTCAAGCGGCAACAGATTCAGACTATGGTTTGGAAAGAAGCAGGAACCTGGCTCTATTTTCCTTTCTCCGGGTTTCTAACCAGCCTCCATTCCTAACTTACTTGTTTTCGGCTCATCTCTTTGCAAGGTGTTTAATTTTCCAGGTCTATCACTCCAATCCACAAATCCACAAACCACATGCGTGACCCACAACACAGTCAATCAAATGTGTGTGCTAGTATGTGAGGTAATGAGGGAAGAAAGAGGAAAGAGAGGGAGAGAGAGATGGAGAGAGAGGGAGAGAGAGATGGAGAGAGAGGGAGAGAGAGAGAGACAAAGAAGAAGAAGAAGAAGAAGAACCCTAAGAAAACTGAAAACACAGCCCACCTTATCAAGCCATTTCTTTTCAGCTGACTTGGCAACCACCCTGCCTCTCCCAAGACAGAATCCATGATGCCACATTCATTCATTCATTCATTCAATAGTATTTATTGAGCGCTTACTATGTGCAGAGCACTGTACTAAGTGCTTGGAATGTACAAATCGGTAACAGATAGAGACGGTCCCTGCCCTCTGACGGGCTTACAGTCTAATCGGGGGAGACGGACAGACAAGAACAATAGCAATAAATAGAATCGAGGGGATGAACATCTCATTAAAACAATAGCAAATAAATAGAATCAAGGTGACGTATATCTCATTAACAAAATAGTGGAATCAGGGTGATGTACATCTCATTAACAAAATAAATAGGGTAATGAAAATATATACAGTTGAGCGGACGAGTACAGTGCTGAGGGGAGGGGAAGGGATCTGGAAAATGGAACAAAATCCCTACCCTATACATCATTTTGTTAATAATCATTCCTGATAGTGTTATTTGTTAAGTGCTTACTGTGTGCCAGGCACTGAACTAAGCACTGGGGTGGGTACAAGTAAATCAGATTGGTCACAGTCCCTGTCCCATATGGGGCTCACAGTCTCAATCCCCATTTACAGATGAGGTAACTGAGGCCCAGAGAAGTGAAGTGACTTGCCCAAGGTCATACAGCAGCTAAGTGGTGGAGCCAGGATTAGAACCCATGACCTTTTGACTCTCAGGCCTGTGCTCTATCCACTATACTCTGCTGCTTCTCTGCCTGTACTGGAACATAGGGTAGTTCCCTGCAGAGAATGAGTCCCTAAGATAGCAGTCTGCTTACGATAGGCATTCTGTACAAATAGGTCTTAGTACGGTACTCTGAACTCACTCAGTTCTCGATAAATGCTGATGAAAAGCAGATGCTAGCAAGCTCTTAGTTTAGCAAACTCTTCGACTAGGCCTAGGCGGTCGATGATAAGTCCCTCACTATTTCTAACCCCTGTAGTGACAGAAAGGTTCAGTGGGAGAGTGTAAATGGAAGCTAAAGGGTTGTAAGATTCATTAGTCTATCAGCCAGTGGCATTTATTGAATGCTTACTCTGTGCAGGGTACTGTACTAAATCCTTGGGAGAGTACAGATTTCTGCCCTCAAGGAGCTTATTAATCTAGCGGGGGAGACAGGAAGTAAAGGAAATTACAGGTAGTAATAGCAATAATAATTATAATGATTCTGATATTTGTTAAGCGCTTACTGTGAGCCAGGCACTGTACTAAGCTCTGATGTGGATACAAGTAAATCAGGTTGGATACAGTCCTTGTCCCGAGTAGGGCTCACAGTCTCAATCCCCATTATGCAGATGAGGAAACTGAGGCCCAGAGAAGTGACTCATCCGAGGTCACACAGCAAACAAATGGCAGAGCCGGAATTAGAACCCATGACCGTCTGACTCCCAGGCCAGTGCTCTATCCACTACACGAAGCTGCTTCTCATAAAAGAGGAAGGGGAAGCAAGTGAGCATAAAGATGCGTATGTAAGTGCTGGGGAGAAGCAGTGTGGCCTAGTGGATGAAGCATGGGCTTTATCCAGAGAAAGGAAAATCCAGCCAGGTTCCTGCTTCTTTCCAAACCTTAGCTCGAGTCTCTTGCCGCCTGACTTCTCGGCTTCCCACTAATGTGCACAAGCTGCCCTCCGCCCATGTCTGCTGTGTGACCTTGGGTAAATCGCTTAACTTCTCTGGGCCTCAGTTAACCTCATCTGTAAAATGTGAGCCCCACGTGGGACAGGGACTGTGTCCACGTCCAACCTGATTAACTTGTATCTATTCCCACATTTGCTTGGCACAGAGTAAGGGCTTAACGAGTATCATCATTATTAAGATTACTGGAGGTGACAACTCAAGTGCCTAGGTGACACAGGAGAGAGGGAAGGAAGGATGGTTTGATGAGAGGGAAGGCTTTCTGATGGAGCAGCCTAGGGCTTTAAAGATGAGAAGGGTAGTGATCTGTCAGCTGTGAATGGGGAGGGAACTCCAGGCAAGAGAGAGGGCTTGAGCAAGGGGTTTGATGCCAAGAAAGGTGAGAGCAAGGCATAGTTGGGTTCAGAAGAATGGAGCGTGCAGACTAGGTTACAGTGGGAGAGGAGTGAGGCCGGAGAGGCAGAGGTGATGGACAGCCTTAAAGCCGTTAGTGAGGAGCTTCTGTTGGATGTGGAGATGGATGGGCAACCACTGGAGGATTTTGTATAAAAACTGATGTTTAGAAAAAACGATCCGGGGAGCCAAGTGGAATATAGACCAGGAAGGAAGGGAAGTCAGTGAGAAGGCCGACGAAGCAGTCGAAACAGTACGTGACAAGAGTCTGGACCGAGGTGGTGGCACTTTGGATGGAGAGGAAGAGGCAGATTCGGGAGATGTGAACAAAGAACCATTGGGATTTGGTGACACGGTTAAAGGCCCTTACCACAGGTTGGCTTGCAGGGGTAAATGGGAGACTTAGGATAATCCCTCTAGAAACACAGTGAGTTTTAGAAATGCCAAACAAAATTTTCAGCCCCTTTCTCGTGAGCACAGAGTATCCTTTTCAAGAATAAGCTTGCCCTCAACCCTGGAGTGAAGCCGCAGCTGAAAACCTGGTCCCACTCAAATCCTCCTTTCGGCTAAATTCCAGGGCTTGGAGTTTCTTAGCTTCTTGTCTCCTTTTTCATCTCAAAATGATTTGCAGACGTGTTGGCTCTCATCAAACCTTCTAGTATTTTGCAACTGAGTTTTAAAGGTCGGGTGCAGATCTGGGTGCTGGGAACGAGCGTGGCCTAGCGGAAAGAACGTGGGCCTGGGAGTCAGAGGACCCGGGTTCTAACCCCGGCTCTCCCAGTTGATCGGCCAACCGCTTGCTGCGTGTCTCGGTATCCTCAACTGTAAACTGGGGTCTCAATACCAGTTCCCTCTCCTACTTAAGACTGTGAGCCCCCACGAGGGACACAGACTGTGTCTGACCTAACTGACTTGTACCTACCCCATCGCTTAGAAAAACGTTTGACACATAGTAAGTCCTCAACACGTCTTGTCTCGTCTTATGCCGTCGAATCATTTCCGACCCATAGCGACACCACAGACACATCTCTCCCAGAACGCCCCGCTCTCCGTCTGCAGTCATTCGGGTAGCGGATCCGTAATTTTCTCGGTAAAAATCCGGAAGCGGTTTACCCTTGCTGCCTTCTGCGCAGTAAACTCGAGTCTCCACCCTCGACTCTCTCCCATCCTGCTGTTGCCCAGCACAGGTGAGTTTTGACTTGCAGCAGATGGCCTGCCACTGGCTAGCCACTGGCCAAGCTAGGGTTGGAATGGGTAGGCCTCTGCTTGACTCTCCCTCCTGTAACCGAGACTGGTAGAGAACTAGAAACTCTCCAGGTGCAACCCTGAGAGGAGCCTTTAGTATGTACCACAGAACAAAATAAATGAAGAAACAAACCATCTGAGGGAAGCTTTGCCTTTGCTGGGAAGGGACCGGTGCAGGGAGGAATCCAAAAGATGAGGTGGGTATTGCCTGTCACAGGCCTCATCTCTCCTTTCCTCAGTCAGTCAGCTGATCGTTGTGGGCAAGGGAATGCCAGTGTTTATTGTTATAGCGTACTCTCCCAAATGCTTAGTACAGTGCTCTGCACACAGTTAAGCACTTAATAAATACGACTGAATAAATAAGTGAATGAATGTTTACTCTGGGCAGAGCACAACAGAGTCACTGAGAATGATCCCTGCCTTCCAGGAACTTACAGTCTAGCTTAATCAATCAATCAACCCTATTTATTGAGCACTGACTGCGTCAGAGCACTCTAGTAAGCACTTGGGAGAGTGCAATAATAATAATAATGATAATGATAACAATAATAACTATTTTTTAAGCACTTACTATGTGCCAGACGCTGTTCTAAGCATTGGAGTAGAAAAAGATAATCGGGTTGAAAATAGTCCCTATCCCACATAGGGCTCACAGTCATTCATTCAGTTCAATTGTATTTATTGAATGCTTACTGTGTGCAGAGCACTGTACTAAGTGCTTGGAAAGTGCAATTCGGCAACAGATAGAGATCCCCGCCCACGACGGATCCCTGCCCACAACAGGCTCACAGACTAGAAGGGGGGGAGAATTTTACAGATGAGGAAACTGAGGCCTGGAAAAGTGAAGTGACTTGCTCAAGGTCACAGAGCAGACAAGTGGTGGAGCCGGGATTAGAATGGGTAGACACGACCCCTGTCTTCCAGGAATTTGTAGTCTGGTGGGGGAGACAGACATTAAAATCAAATACAGATATGTACGTAAGTGCTGAGGGGCTGAGGGTGAGCTGGATATCAAGTGCTTAAACGGTAAAGATCCAAGGGCATAGGTAATGCAGAAGGGAAATGAGGGAAATACCTAGGGTATTTGTTAAGTGCTTACTATATGCCAGGTACTGTTCTAAGCGCTGGGATAGATACAAGATGATTGGGTTGGACACAGTCTCTGTCCCATACAGGGCTCACAGTCTCACTCCAAGTGACTTACCCCAGGTCACGTGGCAGACAGGTGGGGGATCAGGGATTAGAACCCACGACCTTCTGATTCCCAGCCTCGTGCTCTAGCCGCCAAGCCATGCTGCTTCCAGAAATGAGGACTTATTCGGGGAAGTCCTTTTGGAGGAGGCGTAATTCGATTAAGACTTTTAAGATGGGGAGAATGGTGGTGTGGCAGATATGAAGGGAAAAAGATTTCTAGGCTAGAGGGAGGAAGTAGGCAAGAGGTTGGTGGCAAGATAGACAAGATCGAGTTTAAAATCATCCCTCTAGGGGAGCTGAGAATAAAAGCGGGAAAAGCAAAGGGCCTCTCAATCAATCCTCTCCCGTTTTCTCCTCCTTGAGCTGGAATGGTAAAAACAGTGATAAATGAATATACTACTTTTCCAACATTCCCAGTACCTCATGCCTGCAGCATGTAATAATCTTCCTCGGAGTTTGCGCCTGCGGAATAAGGCAGAAGATTGAGTCTGGCAGGAAAACATAGAAGATGAGATCAGCACAGAAGCAGCGTGGCTCAGTGGAAAGAGCATGGGCTTTGGAGTCAGAGGCCATGAGTTCGAATCCCAGCTCTGCCACTTGTCAGCTGTGTGACTGTGGGCAAGTCACTTAACTTCTCTGTGCCTCAGTGACCTCATCTGTAAAATGGGGATTGAGACTGTGAGCCCCACGTGGGACATCCTGATTCCCCTGTGTCTACCCCAGCGCTTAGAACAGTGCTCGGCACATAGTAAGCGCTTAACAAATACCAACATTATTATTATTATTAGCACAGACGCTGTTCAAAGGCTCAAAATGAAACTGGGTAGTTGCCTCTTACCTGACTCCACTCTTTGCTCCCGAAGACCTATTAGAGACTTCTCCAGAGGACTCAGTCTTGTTTTTCAAGCCAGAATGTGTTATGAACGAGACTCTTAATTATGGTAGAGATAAGGGACCTCTCTTTCCATCACTCTCAAGGCACGGATCATAAACGTCAGATCAGCTATTCCAGACATCTCAATCTGAATCGGAAGGGCAGCTGAATATATAAAAATGAACTTTAGCTCTGTGAGGATTGGGCACTGTCTCGTTATTCTCATTTTCTGGTAACTTTTGATCTTCAGCAATTCAGAAGGACGGCGACCTCGCAATCAATCGATCCTCTAGATTGTAAGCTCATTTTGGGCAGGGAACACGCCCGCTAATTCTGTTGCATTGTACTCTCCCAAGTAGAAGATAGAGCTTGGGCTTGGGAGTCAGAAGGGCCTGGGTTCTAATCCTGGCTCTGCCACTTGTCTGCTCTGTTACCTTGGGCAAGTCACTTCACTTCTGTCTCAGTTCCCTCACCTGTAAAATGGGGATTAAGACTGTGAGCCCTGTTGTGGGACAGGCACTGCGTCCAACTCGATTATCTTAAACTACCCCAACACTTAGAACAGTGCCCGGCATATAGCTAAGCTTAACAAATCCCACAGTTATTATTATTAAGGGCTTAGATTAGTGCTCTGCACATAGTAAGCACTTAATAAATACCACTGATTGATTGATTGATTGGTTGAATTCATCAGTCGATCCATCCATAACATTTACTGGGAGTCTATTCTATGCAGAACATTGTACTAAACGATGGGCAGAGGGCAAATGAGTTAATAGACATGATCTCTGTCCTCAGAAAGCAGACCATCTAATTGGGGAGACAAACACTCAAATAAAATGCAAGAGGAGAAAGTAGTTGGGTATAAAGAGTGGGCCACACTTACCCTGGAATCCTGCAGGAGTGGAGAGGGTTTATAATAATGATTGTGGTATTTGTTAAGTGCTTACTGTGTGCCAAGCACTGTGCTAAACACTGGGGTGGGTTCAAGAAAATCAGGTCCCACAAGGGTCTCACAGTCTAAGTAGGAGGGAGAACAGATCAGTGCTCTACACCCTAAGTGCTCATAAAAACCACTGATAATGATTCATTCATTCATTCAATCGTATTTATTAAGCACTTACTGTGCTTAATAAAGCACAGTAGCAGCGTGGCTCAGTGGAAAGAGCCTGGGCTTCGGAGTCAGAGGTCATGGGTTCGACTCCCGGCTCTGCCACTTGTCAGCTGTGTGACTGTGGGCAAGTCACTTAACTTCTCTGTGCCTCAGTTACCTCATCTGTAAAATGGGGATTAACTGTGAGCCTCACGTGGGACGACCTGATTACCCTGTATCTCCCCCAGCGCTCAGAACAGTGTTCGGCACATAGTAAGCGCTTAACAAATACCAACATTATTATTATTATTATTGTGTGCAGAGCACTGTACTAAGCTTGGGAAATACAGTGCAACGATAAAAAGTGACAATCCCTGCCTACAACGAGCTCAAAGTCTAGAGCGGGGGAAACAGGCATCAGTACAAATAAAGAGACATCAGGTTTTGCAGATGAGGAAACTGAGGCACAGAAAAGTTAAGTGACTTGCCCAAAGTCACAGAGCAGAGCAGGGATTAGAGCCCGGGTCCTCCGACTCTCAGGCCCGTGTTCTTTTCATGTAGTGAGAATTGTGAGTACTGAAGTGCTTAGGTGATGTGGAAGTTTTGAAATGGCACTTGGAGGGTATAAGGTGGGGAGATTGTAAATCATTTGGCCAAAGCCTTCTGAAGGAGATGTGATTTCAGAAGGGCTCTGAAGAGAGGGTTGTGATCTGACAGATATTAATATAGGGCAGCAGGGCCTAATGGATAGAGGCTGGGCCTGGGAGTCAGAAGGACCTGGGTTCTAAACCCAGCTCCACCACTTGTCTGCTGTGTGATCTTGGGTAAGTCAACTTAACTTCTCTGTGACTCAGTTACCTCATCTGTAAAATGGGGATTATGACTTTGACCTCCCCATATGGGACATGGACTGTGTCCAAACTGATTAAGTTGTATCTACTTCAGCACTTAGAACGGTGTCTGGCACATAGTAAGTGCTTAACAAATACCATAAAACAAAAAAAGACGGGGGAATTACAGGCAGGTGGGAGGAGGTGAGCAAAGGATCAGAGGCGGCAGAGTAGAGAATGATGATTAGGTGAGTTTGAGAGGACCAAAGTGGGAGAGAATCAATCAGTGCATCCATTCATGGAATTTATTGAGCATTTATTGTGTGCAGAGCACTGTACTAAGAACTTGAGATCAGAGGCGGCAGAGAAGAGAATGATGATTAGGTGAGTTTGAGAGGACCAAAGTGTGGGAGTATCAATCAGTCCATCCATTCATGAAATTTATTGAGCATTTATTGTGAGCAGACCACGGTACTAAGAACTTGAGAGATTACAGTACAACAGAGTTGGTAGACAAGAATCAATCAACCCATCAATTCATGGTATTTACTGAGCATGTACTGCGTGCAGAGCACTGTACTAAGCACTTGAGAGAGTACCCTACAACAGAACTGGTAGACATTCCCTGCCGACAGCGAGCTTACAGTCTAGAGGGGGAGATAAGCATTAATATAAATAAATAGTAATTGGATTAACACGGTAGCAGTTCGGATGGAGAGGAAAGGGTAGATTTCGGCGGTGTTGCGAAGGTGGGGCCGACAGGATTTAGTGATGGGTTGAATATGTGGGTTGCATGAAAGAGAGGAGTCAAGGATAACGCCAAGGTTACGGACTCAGAGAGAGGAAGGATGGTGGTGCCGTCTACAGTGATGGGAAAGTCAGAGGGAGGACAGTGTTTGAGGGGAAGATAAGAAACTCCGTTTTGGATTTGTTAAGCTTGAGGTGGTGGGAGAACATCCAAAGAGTGATGTCTTGAAGGCAAGGGGAAAAGCGAGGCTGCAGAAAGAGAGATCAGGGCTGGAGATGTAGATTAGGGTATCATCAACATAGAGGAGGTTCGTCTGCCTCCCTCCCTCCCACTAACTCACGCTTCAGTTCTGGGCCCTCCTCTATTCTCCATCTCCATCTCCATCTATATCTATCCATCTATATCTATCCATCTATATCTATGCATGCATCTATATCCACTGCCTTAGAGAAGCAGCGTGGCTCAGTGGAAAAAGCACGGGCTTGGGAGTCAGAGGTCATGGGTTCTAATCCCGGCTCTGCCGCTTGTCAGCTGTGTGACTTTGGGCGGGTCACTTCACTTCTCTGGGCCTCGGTTATGTCATCTGGAAAATGGGGATTAAGTCTGTGAGTCCCACGTGGGACAACCTGATCACCCTGTATCCCCCCAGCGCTTTGAATAGTGCTTGGCACATAGTAAGCACTTAGCAAATGTCATTATTATTATTATTAATGAATTTATTTGCTCTTATGAATTCAACCACCAGCTGTATGTGGACAATGTCTTGATTTTCCACCAGAGGGCAAACGTAATCCACTCTTTGGCTCGCACTTGCCATCAGATAAGGGAATTTCTCTCAGTTCTCATCCTAACCTCTGCATCAGGTGTGAATTTTAGATTCCCTTTTCCCAGCACTGGACCTGGTTTGGATAGAAGGGGTTTTTCCAGCCCCCTCCCTGGGTCTCTCCTTCCAACCTGAGTTTCAAACCAATTCTCCCCTCTCCTACAGCGAACTAAAACCATATGACATCTCCTGAAGTGAACAAGTGCACCTTTCTTTCTTTCGTAAAAGGACCACGCAGATGAAAAGCCAACAACGTAACAGGCCCCAGAGAAAGAAAAGGGCATGTGTTTCTGCCATCTTAGAACCACATTAACATACAAGAGGCTTCATCAGAGACTCTTAGTAACCACCAGACAGTCCTTGATGTTCTCACTGGGAAGAGCTGGAAAGCATTAGGGGAATTCTGTCTGTCTCTGACAGATTGGCAGCCATATGGGACGTGGGAGACCAGCAGTGCTTTCTGATTTAACAATGCACACACACACATAAACACACACACACACACAGCTTTTGCTTTCAAAAAAATCTGGGCTGTAAAAAACGTTTAAGTCAGGAGACACAAGGCCGTTGTCAGTCTGAAAGAGGCAGAGAGGCTTTTTGTGAAGAGTAACCACTGGGCTTGGAGAAGACACGGACAGGCTGTGGGAGATAATAATTGGAGTATTTGTTAAGCGCTTACTATGTGCAAAGCACTGTTCTAAGCGCTGGGGGATACAAGGTGATCAGGTTGTCCCACGTGGGGCTCACAGTTTTAATCTCCATTTTACAGATGAGGGAACTGAGGCACAGAGAAGTTAAGTGACTTGCCCAAGGTCACACAGCTGACTAGCGGCGGAGCCGGGATTAGAACCTGTGACCTCCGAGTCCCAAGCCCGCGCTCTTTCCACTGAACCACGCTGCTTCTCAAGGAGATGCAGGGCTTGTCCGATTCTTTGGTTTTCCCTCCACCATCCATAACAGAGACCCAGGGAGAAAGTCTCTCTACACCATAGTATTCCTGAATAACATCTGTCAGGCACATCCGCGCTGGTTTTCTCAGAGGAGTTCAAAGGGTTCAACACACAAGAAGCCCCTGCAGCTCGCCCAGATCCTAGAGGGAAACCAAGGCAGGCTGACATCTCCCACCATGAGGGGGAACCAGGGCTCCTAATATGCAAAAGTCAAAGTGATGATGATGATGATGGTATTAGTTAAGCGCTTACTACGCATCCAGCACAGTGCTGAGTGTTGGGGTAGATACAAGCTAATCAGGTTGGACACAATACCTGTCCCTCGTGGGAGTCACGGTCTTAATCTCATTTTACAGATGAGGGAATTGAGCTACAGAGAAGTTAAGTGACTTGCACAAGGTCACCCAGTAGGAAAGTGGAGGAACCAAGATTAGACCCCAGGTCCTTCTGACTCCCAGGCCCGTGCTTTATTGGGAATCTAGAATCTGAGGTCCTTGCTGCCTTCTTTCTCCAGGAAGGCCTCCATTCATCACCTCCATTTGGCCAGACTATTCTGGAGGTGAGATAGGTAATTTTCTCCTCACCTTAAAGGGGACTACTTTTACATCTACTAAAAGTGGAACTGTCATAAAAATGCGTTCCTGAACTTCTCTTCTGTCTTCTCCAGCTTTTCATCATCTTTCTAAACTGAGGACATGGAGACCCTCAGGGAGTAATCAATTATCCCTTTGAGAACAGAAGGGTCACTCTGACTCCCCACCACTCTCAACCATAGGGATCTGCTTCTCTTCTGCCCAGGAGACCCAAGGGACACTACTAATTAATTCATTCATTCATACTAATGTCCATCTCCCCTTCTGGACTCTTGTCGTTTATCGTTACATTCTACTCTCCCAAGAGCTTAGTACAGTGCTTTGCCCACAGTTAGCGCTCAATAAATACGACAGTGAATGAATGAATGGATTTCGCTAGAATAGCTATTGCCCTGGTCAAGATCTCCTTCCTGTCCTCAAATCTGTCCGCTCTCCCCACTGCAATCCTTACCTTCCACTTGAGAAGATGCTCTTCCAGTTGACATGCACCTCATCGCATGCCCGCCCATCTCCGAGGGCGGACTGCTAGCTTCCAGAGGGCATGGGATGGCCCTCCCGCTCAGAGTGGATGGTCCAGAATCCCCCACTTGCAGCAGCCAGCCTGGAATTCCCTGTTGACTTGGGGCTATGCCTCAACTCTCCAGTCACATCCATCATCCCGGAGAGGCACCCAAGAAAAGCACTGGGAGACAGGAAACACTAGATGGAATCTATGACTTTCGGGTGTGGAGATAAGGGTTGTCTCTGGACAAGATGGGGCAGGGAGGTCGGTGGGCAATCATCTTTCACTCAGGCAGGGAAGCTGGTCAAATCAGACATAGAGGTTTCCAAGGCCTTCGAAGGAACAGTGGAGGATAAACCATAGAGTAGAAGCGTCACCATCTGAGAAGCAGCCCAGCGTAGTGGATAAAACACGGGTCTGGGAGTCAGAAGGTCATGCGTTCTAATCCCGGCTCTACCTCGTGCCTGCTGTGGGACCTTGGGCAAGTCACTTGACTTCTCTATGGCTCAGTTACTTCACCTGTAAAATGGGGATTGAGACTGTGACCCCCCCGTGGGACAGGGACTGAGTCCAACCCGATTTCCTTGTATCCATCCCAGCGCTCAGAACGGTGCCTGGCACATAGTAAGCACTTGGCAAATACCACAGTAATAATAATTATTGTCTGGGGAGGGGGCATGGGGAGAGTCGGTAGCTGAATTGGTCAGAATGAAAGGGGCTGTTTAGAAGTGGGGTCTGCCCCATCGGGTGAGGTGGAGGCAGAAGCCATTGAAGTCTCATCTCATGGCTTTGCCACACTATAGTCACCGGGACCCCTCTCAGGGTCGCACCTGGGGAATTTCCAGTACTCTAACAGTCTTGACTATGGGAGGGAGAGTTAAGTAGAAGCCTACTCATTCCACTCCTAGCTTGGCCAGTGGCTAGTGAGTGGAAGGCAATCTGGTACAAGTCACAACTCACCTGTGCTGGGCAGCAGCGCATAGGAGAGAGTCGAGGGTGGAGACCCGAGTTGACTGTGCAGAAGGAGGCAGTGATAAACGGCTTCCGTATCTTTACCAAGGAAACTCTCTGGATCCACTACCAGAACGATGGCAGATAGAGATGGGGCGTTCTGGGAGAGATGCGTCCTGGAGTCACTATGGGTCGGAGACGACTCGACAGCATAAGACAAGTCACTGGGAGCTTGGAGAGGACCCCAGCCTTAGGAGGGAATTTCTTTCTGCCACCTCTGACTCAAACAACCAGTGCATGGATCTGCTCAGAAACATAGACAAATATTTTCACTCAATATCAATCTATAGCAGTTATTGAGCACTTTTTCTATGCAGAGTAATGAACTAAACATTCAGAGGGAACTTCCTTCTGCCACCTCTGACCCAAACAACCAGTGCATGGATCTGCTCAGAAACATAGACAAATATTTTCACTGAATATCAATCGATAGCAGTCACTGAGCACTTATTCTATGCAGAGTAATGAACTAAGCATTTGGAAGAGAACAATAGCATTGAGTGCCTACCTTCTAGGAGCTTACAGTCTAGTGAGAGAGACAGGTGCTAAAATCAATCACGGGTAGTGGGAAACAATAGAAGGTAAAGTGTCCTATAAATAATAGTATCTAATAAGTGGTTCCTGTGGGAAGAGCACAGTCCTAAACACTGGGGAAGAATACATAAGTGAGAATCAGACACAGTCCCTGTCCTCCATGGGGTTCACAATCTATTAATAAAAAGGGGGAAAGGACTAGTGACAGACACACAAGGAGAGGTGACACAAAACGCCAAGGCAGCTGTAACACAAAAGTAAAGCTCGGTAGGTAGAGAAGCAGCGTGGCTCAGTGGAAAGAGCACGGGCTTGGGAGTCAGAGGTCATGGTTCGAATCCTGCCTCTGCCACTTGTCAGCTGGGTGACTGTGGGCGAGTCACTTGGCTTCTCTGTGACTCAGTTACCTCATCTGTAAAATGGGGATTAACTGTGAGCCTCACGTGGGACGACCTGATTACCCTGTATCTAACCCAGCGCTTAGAACAGTGCTCGGCACATAGTAAGCGCTTAACAAATACCAACATTATTAGGTACTGTGGGAAATGGAGCAGGATTTCTGGCTCCTTGCGGCTCAGAATCCAGGCGGAACCATGGCCCCGGTGAGCTCTCCAGCCACAGCCTCTCAGTCTTTCCAAAGTTTAGTGGAGATGGCTCCCTTCCTTCAAAGCCTTACTGAAGGCACTTCTCCTCCAAGAGACCTTCCCCGACTAATCCCCTTTTTCCATTTCTTCAACTCCTTTCTCCAACACTCTGATTTGCTCCCTTTATTCACCTCCCCTCCCAGCCCCACAGCACTTATGCCCATAACTGCAATTTATTTATTTATATTAATATCTATCTCCCCAGCTAGACTTTGAGCTCACTGAGGGCAGGGGATGTGTCGTTTTACTGTTGTATTGTACTTTCCCAAGGGCTTTATACACCTTACTACTCTCCTACTACAACCCAGCCCACACATTTCACTCCTCTAATGCTGTCTCACCTACTTCCATCTCATCTATGTTGTCACCAACCCCATGCCCACGTCCTTTCTCTGGCCTGTAATGCCAGCCCTCCCTCCTCATATCTGACAGACAAGATCTTCCTTCCTTTCAAATCCTCACTGAAGGCAGAAACTCTTGATGCTTAGCTTTAAGGCATTCAATGAGCTCTCTCCCTCCTCTTTATCCACTCTCTTTTCTTACTTCATCACACTCTTCATTCCTCTCAAGCGAACCTATTCAGTGGACCTCTTTCTCATGTCTCCCATGGCTGACATTTTTCTCATGTTATTTCCCTGCCTTGGAGTCCTTCCCTTTCATACCCCAAAGCCCACAGCTCTCCAGAAGGCCTTCCCTGATTAATTTCCAATTCCCCCTTGTCATATCACCCAAGTGTCACTTTATCATTTCTACACGCCCTTAACACTGAAGTTCACTCAACCTCCTGTAGCACTTATGTACATACCTTATATATGCTGTTACTTAATCACTGACTCATGTACAGATCCACCTCTCTCTGCCTCCTCTCTAGATTTCTAGCTCTGTAAAGACTGGAATTGTGCCTATTAATTATATTGTACTCTCCCAAGCATATGAAGGGTTTCCATCCAGTAGGCAATCAAAAAAGAAAAAGAATGGAAGGAAGGAAGTAAAGGAGGAAGGAAGAAAAGAGAAGGGGAGGGAAGGGAAGGGATGGAGGAAGAGAAGGGGAAGGAAGGGAAGAAAAGGGAAAAGAAGGAACGAACGAACGAATCAATACACATTTTGAGAGGAGGTGATCCTAAAAATTCCATTCTCAATATGATCAAGACCTCTACCAATATTAGGGATAGCAATAAAACTGTGTTGTATGCTTCTGGGTGTGTTTAGCCTATAATTAGGCTAATTGGCTATACAATGGGAAATAACTGAGAAAACAGATTATTGAGCTCAGAACCAAGACCGAGCTTCATTGATATGCTGAGAGAGTTTTGATTTAAGGGTGAAATAAGGTGAGCAGAAAAGAAGTCATTAAAACCTCCAGCACAACTGCTTAAAACGAGTATAGAGAACACCTGTGTTTACTTATTTCAACACTGAGAATATGTTTAAACCCAATTGGATGCTTTATTTACTCAGTCAGATCTATGTCTAATGTTCCATTTCCTCTTCAGAGGGTTGTCGGCATCAGAAGAATAGAAATCTCCCTGCCTGGAATTTGAGATGCCGGAGATGTCAACTTAATGAGAAAAAACAGAATCTTCAACTTGGGCTCTGGAGGAGAATAAACTGAAAAGCTCAATTCTCCAACGGTCCATTTGACATAAAAAGGCCACGTGCTGGACTCCCACTTTATTCAGAATCGAGGATCTGAAACTAGCCTGATATTAAAAACAAAACAAAACAAAAACCAAAAAAAACCTTTTCAAATCAAGTTTGCAACATTAATACCGTACCTAGAGTGCTGGACAGAAGAAATGAGCAAAAGGGTGAGTACCTGAAATGTCTTCTTGGTCAGTAGAAAAGGTGAGGAAAAAACTCGAACTTGCTGGCCATCTCAAAAGCAGGGAACTGTGGGAATGGGGCAGGAAATAGGCCTGTAAACTCATCTGTGAGCAGAGAATGTAGCTAAAAAAGCACAGGCCTGGGAATCAGAAGGACCTGAGTTCTAAGCCTGGCTCTGCCACTCGTCATCTGTGTGACCTTGGCAACTCACTTTACTTCTCTGTGCCTCAGTTACCTCATCTGTAAGATGGGGATTAAGAATGTGAGCTCCCTGTGGGGAAGGGACTGTTTCCAACCCAATTACCTTGTATCTATCCCAGTGCTTAATTCAGTGCCTGCCACAGAGTAAGTGCTTAACAAATACACAAAAAAACAAAAACTCCATTGCCTTCTCCCAAGCTGTTAGTACAATGAGCACACAGTAAGCGCTCAGCACATAACACTGACTGATTGACCTCTCTATAAATTATACATTATAAATTAATTACGGATTTATATTAATATCTGTCTCCCCCTGTAGAGTGTAAACTCACTGTGGGAAAGAAACATCTCCACCAACTCTACTGTACACATCTCTACCAACTCTATTGTACTGTACTCTCTGAAGTGTTTAGTGCAATGCTTTGTGCACGGTAAGTGCTCAATAAATACCACTGATGATGATGATGATGATAACTGATGGCTGAGTCCATGCATCTGGTAAGTCAGGAGGCAGTCCATGAATAGAGGATTTAAAACATAGGTGGAGATCCAGGAAGCAGCTTATACATTGAGACTTTTCCCCACTCTCATTCCTTCCACTCAGGCTGTGTGTCAGGAAGAGGAAACATGGAGCAAAATCCAGGACTGAGGTCTGCCCTCCAGATAATTGGGAATAGTGGAAATTATATCCTCTCCACCAACTCAACAGCTGTTTCCACTGCCAGGGCAGTGATTTATGAGCTGCCCTGCCTCATGATAAATGATGATGTTTAGTAAACTCCTACTATGTGCTAAGCACCAGGGTTTTTTCTTGTCTTATGCTGTCAAGTCGTTTCCCATCCAAAGCGACGCCATGGACTGATGTCTTCCAGAATGCCCCACCTCCATCGGCAATCATTCTGGAAGTTGATCTGTAGAATTTTCTTGGTCAAAATACGCAGGCGGTTTATTATTGTGCAGTCACCTGGAGTCCCCGCCTGCACAGCTAACTCTTGTAGCAGATGGCCTTTCACTCTCTAGCCACTGGCCAAGCTAGGAATGGAATGGTTAGGCCTCTGCTTGACTCTCCCTCCCGTAGCCAAGACTGGTAGACTACTGGAAACTCTCCACGTGGGGGACATGAAAGGAGAATGAGTGACAGAAGAATGCTCCAACAGCTGCTATATGGAGAGATGAGTCTGGAAAAATGAAAGCAAGGAGGGCAGAGGAGTCATTTTAACGGCACAGAAAAATAAAGCCTCAGAGAATGCTTCATCTCAGCTGAAAACCAGAAGCCAGTTGCTGGGGAGAGATCTGAACTGTGCACTTCTATCAAGTAGGGAGTAGTTCTCCACGACCATAAGTTCAGTATGGAGAGATAAGGAGATAAAAGAAAAAACAGTGCCAGGCGTTGCAAACGTTAAGCACAACGACAGATCAAGGATCCACTTTCATGTGTCCAAAATGTGGCTGGGCCTGTCAGTCAGTCAATCGTATTTATTGAGCGCTTACTGTATGCAGGGCACTATACTAAACGCTTGGGAGAGGACGATATAACAAGGTGACAAACACATTCCCTGCCTGCAGTGAACTTACAGTCTAGAGGGGGAGACAGACATTAATATAAGTAAATGAATTACAGACCTGGACATAAGTCCTGTGGGGTTGGGGCGGGAGCAGTGAAAAGGCCAGGAAGGTGCAGAGGGAGAGGGAGAAGAGGAAAGGAACTTTTTCAGCCACACACATGCTCATAGGAGTCTTCTTCAAATTTCAAGGATAACTATGTATCCACCATTTAATGGCATACACTGCATTGTACATTAGGTCATTTGTTCATTAAAACTATACAGGCATGTCCTTTCCTGTGAACAAACCCATATCACTTTTCTGGCCATTTTTGATAGTCTTGGTACCGCTGAGATGGCCTCTGTCTCACATGGTCATGGTTAAATGCGTTATTGTAATAAAGGCGTCTTTCCAGGTTTTGTGTTTTCATACCACAAGATGCGAAGTAATATGTTTCTTTAGCAAAGTATGCATTTAATCCCTTAAGAAAACTCTGAAAGATCTGACACGCTCTTATGCACAAGAGTTTATAATTCAATTTGGAATGAGCGATCTTTTGGGGCTATCTGATTTCTACTCTCAGCATCAACCTGAATCAGCAGAAATCTCAGTAAAGGAATCCACGGTAGCTTCCTCATCTCCACCTCCAAAGAGAAAATAAGCGATTAAAAAAACGTGTATTTCCATGCATGCCAAGTGCTTTTTTGGCTGGAAGCCTGAAATGTTCCTTTATGCCAAGGGTTATTGTGGAAAGGAGTGAATGGGATTTTACTTGGAGAGCTGAAAGTTTTCCTTAACATGGAGAACCACATGACTGAAGCGTATACTATTCATTCTGGGCAAATGAAACTCCCAAGCTGAAAATTGTAATTTCCTACACAATCGGGGCACATAATATATATTATTCCTTTTAAATTAAAACTACTTCATTCTTCCCAGATAATGCCGCACTTACTACATAAGTAGAAAGTCCAGAGATAATTGTTCATAAATTGTAATTTCCTACACAATCAGGGCACATAATATGGATTATTCCTTTTAAATTAAAAATCCTTCATTCTTCCCAGATAATGCCTCACTTACTACTTAAGTAGAAAGTCCAGAGATAATTGTTCAATAAACTATCTGCTTTCTCCATCTAGCAATGCATTAGTAATAGTAAGAGTGGTATTTGCCAAGAACACACATGGTGCAAGGCACCATATTTAGGACTGGATGACGGTAGTAGCTCTAATAGTATTTATTAAGTGCCTACTCTGTGCAGAGCACTGGAAGAGAATATACTGATAGGGTTCCCAAACTGAGAGTTTAAGTAGGGAGAAGGAACTGAAGACAGACACATCAGGAATGAAGAAACGTTAAAAAAACTGACAAATATGCAAAACAATCAATTGATCATTGCATTCATTGAGTGCTTATTTGAAGTAAAAACAAAATCTGCAGAATTTCAGGCTCTTTGTGGTCAGAGTCAGAGCATTATCCGTCTTTCCCAGGGTTTTTTGGAGGCTTCAAGGTTTTTCTCTTCCCCACCAAGGTGGTTGAAGGCAGGAAGGGATGGCAGAGGAAAGTCTGGGTTGGTTCCTGTGCAGTTCCTGGAAAGAGGTGAGAATAAAGGTGCTTGATCCGAAACAAGCTGCCATTTGGGTGCATTATAAAAACATTTACAAATAGTGGAACTAAGATAAATAATTGAATGTATAATTAAATCTTCTTGAAAAGACCACTACTGGAATGTATGCCCTAATGAGATGGCATCTGTTACTTCTGCACCTCGGGGAAACTCACCCAACTCAATAATAAGAATAATAATTATGATATTTATTAAGCACTTATTACGTGCCAGACGCTGTTTCTCGGCTCTGCCGCTTGCCAGCTGTGTGGCTTTGGGGAAGTCACTTAACTTCTCTGTGCCTCAGTTACCTCATCTGTAAAATGGGGATTAAAACTGTGAGCCCCACGTCGGACAACCTGTTCACCTTGTATCCCCCAGCGCTTACAACAGTGCTTTGCACATGGTAAGCGCTTAACAAATACCACCATTTTTTTTTTAATTTTTACTAAGCACTGGGGTAGATACAGGCAGATTAGGTTGAACATAGTCCCTTGTCCTCCATGGGGCTCACGGTTTCAATCCCCATTTTACAGACAAAGTAACTGAGGCACACAGAAGTGAAGTGACTTGCCCAAAGCCAAATAGCAGACACAGCTGACAAGTGGCAGAGCCGGGAGTCGAACCCATGACCTCTGACTCCGAAGCCCAGGCTCTTTGCACTGAGCCACGCTGCTTCTACTACTACTAATAATAATTATGGCATTTGTTTAGCACTAACTATGTGCTAGACACTGTACTAAGCACTGAGGTAGATTCAAGCAAATCGTGTTGGACACAGTCCCTGTCTCATGTGGGGCTCACAGTCTCAATCTCCATTTTAGAGATAAAGTAACTGAGGCACAGAGAAGTGAATAATAATAATATTAATAATTGTGGTGTTTGTGAAGCGCTTACTATGTGCCAAACTCTAATCTAAGTGCTGGGGTGGATACACGGTAATCAGGTTGGACAAAGTCGTCCCTCGTGGGGCTCACAGTCTTCATCCCCATTTTCCAGATGAAGTCACGGAGGCCCAGAGAAGTGAAGTGATTTGCCCGAGGTCACACAGCAGGCAAGCAGCAGAGCTGGGATCAGAAGCCATTTCCTTCAAATATGGTGTATTTGGGCAGGGACTGTATCTGTTCTATTGTTCTATTGTACTCTCCCTAGCACTTAGTCCAGTGTTCTGCACACGATAAACACTCAATAAATACGACTGACTGACATCACACAACCTTAAATAGCCTGACAAGGTGGCAAACCAAATCAACCCTAGAATGAAGCCAATCTCTGAGCACTGAATTTACGCTGGCCACAGCACAACCGAGCTGGGCCAAGATAATAATTATGGTATTTGTTAAGCACTTACTATGTGCAAAGCACTTCGTTCTAAGCGCTGGAGTTGATGCAAGGTAATCAGGTTGTCCCACATGGGGCTCACAGTCTTAATCTAGAGAAACAACGTGGCTCGGTGGAAAGAGCCCGAGCTCGGGAGTCAGAGGTCATGGGTTCGAATCCCAGCTCTGCCACTTGTCAGCTGTGTGACTGTGGGCAAGTCACTTCACTTCTCTGTGCCTCCATTCCCTCATCTGTAAAATGGGGATGAAGACTGTGAGCCTCACGTGGGACAACCTGATTACCCTGTATCTACCCCAGCGCTTAGAACAGCGCTCTGCACATAGTAAGAGCTTAACAAATACCAACATCATTATTATTATTAATCCCCATTTCAGAGATGAGGTAACTGAGGCACAGAGAAGTTAAGTGACTTGCCCAAAGTCACACAGCTAAGTGGCGGAGCCAGAATTAGAACCCACGATCTCTGAAGATGAGTGAGGAGAGTAGACAACAGGATCGATGATATGTCGGGAGCCGAAATCCAGACAGCACGAGCAAGGAGGGCCGGAAAAACGCCACATCTCTGCCGAAAACTGGGAATCGATTGCTGCAGATAATCCAGCAGAGGGCACTGAAATCAAGAAAGGAGTCATTCCTTTTTGGGGGGCAGAAGTTTCCTAAGGGTCTTGGGACAATCCACTAGACTGTAAAATCCTTCAGGACAGGGATCACGCCCACCACTTCTATTATATTGTATTTTCCCAACAGTTTCACACGCTCATTAAAAGCGCTCGGTAAATATTGACTGAGTGATCACATGGGATGAAGGGCAAAAATAGCACCAGTAATCGTCATGATAATTGTGGTATTCGTTAGCTCTCACTTTATTCATTCAGTTGTATTTACTGAGCACTTCCTGTGTTCAGAGCACTGTGCGAAGCACTTGGAAAGTACTATTCGGCAATAAAAAGAGACAATTCCTGCGCACGGTGGGCTTACAATCTATAAATGATCAGACACTGTACTAAGCATGGGGGTAGATATAAGATAATCAACTTGGATGCAGCCTATGTCCCACATGGGATTCATAGTCTCAATCTCCATTTTACAGATGGTAAACTGAGACACAGAGAAGTTAAGTGACTTGCCCAGGGTCTCACAGCAGATGAGTGGCAGAGGCAGGATTAGATCCCAGGTCTTCTGATACCCAGGCCCATGCTCTATCCACTAGACCTCGCTGCCTCTCAGGCACTGCTAACTGCAAACATGACTACAAAAATGAGCAGAAGTCTTATCGCAGCCACTATGTGATCAAGGATTTGGGGCTGGGACCTCTTCAGTCTCACATGTACCCACAGATGAGTTTTAGGGTTAGAGATGATTTTGTGAAAAAGAAGAACAAACGTGTGTGTGTGTTTATGTGTGTGACTGGTAAAGTGATTCTAGAAATTCTTTGTCAAGTAATAATAATAATGATATTTGTCAAGTGCTTACTATGTGCCGGGCACTGTAGTAATCGGGGTGGACACAGTCCCTGTCCCACGTGGAGCTCACAGTCTAGATCCCAATTCTACAGATGAGGTAACTGAGGCCAAGAGAAGTGAAGTGTCTTGTCAAAGGTCACCTAGCAGTCAAGTGACGGAGCTGAGATTAGAACCCAAGACCTTCTGACTCCCAGGCCCGTGCTCCAACCACTACGCCATGCTGCTTCTAAAGTGCAGTCAGACACCGAGAGCCCAATATTCGCTTCGCCATTTCCTTGTATTTTATTCATGGAATACGGGATCATTCCCATTCCTAACGCAGAGGGGCATTAATTATTGCATTTGAATTGATACTCCTCCATTTTTCAATGGGTCAGTAACCCAATTCAACCTAATCAAAAGCTTCATGAGTGAATAATTCATTCTAGACTCATCATCTGTTTGTTCTGCTTCAGCACCGATACTGATAAGGCACTGGGGAGGCTACTTTACATTTCACATCTTTTCCTCATTTACAAAGCTGAAATCACCAGTCTGATGAGGCTCTCCCAGGCTGCTAGAGAAATTCCTACTTCAGAATATCGTTCAGTACTCCACCTATCTGCTGTGGAACCTTGGGCAAATCTTTTTACTTCTCAGTTCCCTCATCTGTAAAATGGGGATTAAGACTGTGAGCTCCATGTGGGACAAGGATGTGTCCAACCTGATTACCTTTTATCTACCCCAGTGTTCAGAACAGTGCTTGGTACATAATAAGCACTTAACCAATACTGCAATTATCATTACTGCTCTCATGTTCCTATCAGTTTGGGGAAACTGGGTTGAAGGGCATAAAGAATCTTTTCCAAGCCACCTGGTTAATCAGCATCACCGCAAGTCCAGACCCAAGGTCTTGATCTGGCAACCTTTCCTACATGATGACTTCTCCAAAAAAGCTCTTCATGGAGGCAGATTTCTAGAATCCAAGTCCCCAGAGGATGGGACTGGGTCAATTTCATCTGTACTGCAGAGTTTCTAGCATAATATAATTCTCAGGGGACATAGTCATTTTTGAAGACTTTGATCACAGAAAATGATTGATACCAAGGCATTCATGCAGGCCTCTCCCTGTTGCTAAGTACATGTATGAAATGTCCAACTCAATGTTGAGCCAACCTATCAATTTTGGACTCTTAGAGATGATTTTGCTGGCTGGCACAGCGGTTAATGGCTTTGGGAGAGTATCTCTTGCACTCTTCCATTGCTATCAATCATATTCATTCATTCATTCATTCATTTGTATTAATAGAACGCTTAGTGTTTGCAGAGCACTGTACTAAATGCTTGGGAGAGTATAATACAAAAATAAATATACATTCCCTGCTCTCAGTGAGCTTACAGTCTAGAGGAGGAGACAGACATTAATGTAAATAAATAAATTACAGATACGAGTGCTTTCTTGGTGCAGAGCATTGTACTAAGTGCATGGCAGAGTACAGTAGAAATATGTTGGTAAACTTGCACCATGGTAGCCCCTTCTTCTCTCCTGCTACTGAGGGACCCGATTCTGTGCATGCTTTGAGTCCTCCAGGATGGGAATAAAAGTTGCTCCTGTATATTTTCAGGTCCTTTCATCCTCACCGAGAAAAGCCCCTCCACCTAGGATTCCCACTCCTGGGAGACCCCTTTCCCAGTAGGACAGGGATAATAATAATAATGTTGGTATTTGTTAAGAGCTTACTCTGTGCAGAGCACTGTTCTAAGCACTGGGGGAGATACAGGGTCATCACGTTGTCCCATGTGAGGCTCACAGTCTTCATCCCCATTTTCCAGATGAGGTAACTGAAGCCCAGAGAAGTGAAGTGACTTGCCCACAGTCACACAGCTGACAAGTGGCAGAGCCGGGATTCGAACCCATGACCTCTGACTCCCAAGACCGGGTTCTTTCCACTGAGCCACGCTGCTTCCCCATGATAATAATAATAATGTTGGTATTTGTTAAGCGTTTACTATGTGCCGAGCACTGTTCTAAGCACTGGGGTAAACACAGGGGAATCAGGTTGTCCCACGTGGGGCTCACAGTTAATCCCCATTTTACAGATGAGGGAACTGAGGCACAGAGAAGTTAAGTGACTTGCCCACAGTCACACAGCTGACAAGTGGCAGAGCTGGGATTCGAACTCATGAGCCCTGACTCCAAAGCCCGTGCTCTTTCCACTGCGCCACGCTGCTTCTCAATGATGGCATTGGCTTACTAAGTTACTAAGTTAAGCGCTTACTATGCATCAAGCACTATTATAAGGGCTGGGGTAGATACAAGCTATTCAAGTTGGACACGGTCCTGTCCCCACATACGACTTGAAAAATCGTAATCCCTGTTCATGGGGATTAAGCAGAATGGTGTAGTGGATAGAGCACAAGCCTGGGAGTCAGAAGATCATGAGTTCTAATTCCGACTCCACCACTTGTCTGCTGTGTGACCTCAGGCAAGTGACTTCATTTCTCCGGGCCTCACTTCCCTCATCTGTAAAATGAGGATTGAAACTGTGAGCCCCTCTTGGGACAGGGACTGTGTCCAACCCGACTATCTTGTATCTGCCCCACCGTTTAGAATGGTGCCTGACACATAGTAAGTGCTTAACAAATACCATAATTATTATTGTTATTCTACAGATGAGGGAACTGAGGCACAGAGGAAGTGAAGTGACTTGCCCACTTGTGAAACAGCAGACAAGCGGCAGAGCGAGGATTAGAACCCAGGTCCTTTTGACTTCCATGCCTGTGCTATTTCTCAGGCCCTTCCATTTCTGCTGAGAAAAGCACCGTGTAATTGCCACCTTCCCTCCATCCTCCAGGCTCCTGGATTGCTCCCACCTGCTCTTGAACCCCCCATCACCACCAAAACTCGGAGCCTATTTTGTCGGTTCTCTTGTGTCGTGTTTCATCAATGTCTCATCACTTCCATTGTGTCCATCTCCAATCCTTTCTCTCTATAAACGTTTATATTGTGAGCTCCATGAGGGACAAGTATCATCTTTATTTTCCACCTGCGTATTTTCTCCCATGGCTAATTTAGTACAGGACTCTGCACAGCATGGCGTGGGGGATCGAGCACGGGCCTGGGAGTCAGAAGGTCATGCATTAATAATAATAATAATGTTGGTATTTGTTAAGCGCTTACTATGTGCCGAGCACTGTTCTAAGCGCTGGGGTAGACACAGGGGAATCAGGTTGTCCCACGTGGGGCTCACAGTCTTAATCCCCATTTTACAGATGAGGGAACTGCGGCACAGAGAAGTTAAGTGACTTGCCCACAGTCACACAGCTGACAAGTGGCAGAGCTGGGATTCGAACTCATGAGCCCTGACTCCAAAGCCCGTGCTCTTTCCAATGAGCCACGCTGCTTCTCTAATCCCGGCTCTGCCACTTGTCTGCTGGGAGACCTTGAGTAAGTCACTTCACTTCTCTGGGCCTCAGTTTCCTTTATCTTTAAAATGGGGAATGAGACTGTGAGCCCTACATGGGAAAGGGACTGTGACCAACCTGAGTTGCTTATATCTACCTCAGTGCTTAGTACAGTGCCTAGCATGTTGTAAGCACTTAATACCATTATTATTACTATTATTAACAAATACCACAATTACCTTTAGCATTAATATTAGCAGTGGATGTAAAACCTGCTCGAAGGTGGTGCATAGGACAGAGTTGGATTGTTGTGCCACTTTTGGGCCAAGACTAAACACAGCTTATTTTTCTGTTCAGAAAGTAGACAAAACACAAGGTGGGATGGCTCCAGTATTAGTTACCTTAAGTCCCAGGCAGGAAAGAGGAGACGGAGTTGTTTTTGGACTCAATATAGACCACTGAGTCCATTTCTCAAGACCTTTAGGTAAATCCTGTAAGGCACGTGTGCTGGGAGTGTGAACGAGTAGCGTAAGACTTAGAATTGAACTCTGAATGAGCTTTCCGAATATAAAAAGTTCTCCTCTCAACCCCAGAGGGTCCAATCATCTGGAGGACTACTTGCCAAAGTCTCCATTGTTGTTTTCTTTCCCTTTTCCTACGATCTCCTCTCCCCTTGGAAGACCAAGCCTCGGAGTTTGTGGACCCATTTTACCTTCTCGAGTTTAAATGTTTTTGCTCCCCACTGCCTGTATCCTAAGTGTCTCTGGGGGCCCACTGGTCATTCATTCATTCATTCATTCATTCATTCATTCATTCAATCTATTTGATTGTATTTCTCAAAAGTAATAATAATAATGATGATGATGGTATTTGTTAAGCACTTACTCTTTGCCAGGCACTGTACTAAACACTGGGGTGGATTCAAGCAAATCGAATGGACAGAATCCCTGTCCCATGTGGGAATCACAGTCTCAATCCTCAATTTCCAGATGAGGTAACTGCAGAACAGAGAAGTGAAGTGACTTGCCCAAGGCCACATAGCAGACAAGTGGCCGAACCGGGATTAGAACCCTTTACCTTCTGACTCCCAGGCTCATGCTCTATCCACTACACCATGTTTCTTCTCCAGTGTAACAATAGACACATTCTCTGCCCACAGCAAGTTTACAGTCTAGAAGTGGGGGAACTTGTTCCCAGTTGGCTTCAATCCCCATGATGGGGGGTAAACTCTCCTGTCCAGGAAGCCATGTTGTTGCGAGACCTCACGTTGACATCCAACCAACTCTGGCAACTCAGGTGGACATCTGTGTGACCTCAATTGATCATGCTGCGTGTCCGGCCTGTTGTGCTCAGTATCTCACGTGTCTGGTGCCCTGTGTTCACAAGGCCACCCAAGGGAGGACCATCATTTGCCCTCTTTATGGCTTGCAAATTGAGCCTCTCAACCCCACAGCCTCACAAAGTATGAACAGGTCAAGATGGGAGAGAGGGGAGGCAGAGAAGGGGAAGGGGTTCTCTCCACCCTGAGCCTCTTCCCATCCCACTCCGAGGAGGGGCCCAGACAGACAAGTGGCAGAGCTGGGATTAGAACCCAGGTCCTCCTGACTCTCAGGCCCGTGCTAATTCCACTAGGCTATGCTGCTTAGTGGATAAATCAGGGGTGTAGGGAGAACATTCTAAAAATAATATCAAATGGGACCTTTATTTTTCATTCATTCAATAGTATTTATTGAGCATTCACTATGTGCACAGCACTGTACTAAGCGCTTGGAATATACAATTTGGCAACAGAGACAATCCCTGCCCAATTACGGGCTTACAGTCTAATCGGGGGAGACAGACGGACAAAAACAAGACAACATAATCACGATAAATAGAATCAAGGGGATGTACACCTCATTAACAAAATAAATAGGGTAACAAAAATATAGACAAATGAGCAGAGTGCTGAGGGGAGGGGGAGAGGGAGAGGAGCAGAGGGAAGGGGGGCTTGTGCCAGCACCGGGGTAGATACGAGATAATCAGTTTGGATACAGTCCCTGTCCCACAGAGGGCTCACATTCTAAGCAGAACAGCTATTGAATCCCCATTTTACAGATCAGGTCACTGAGGCACATAGCAGTGAAGTGACTTGTCCAAGGTCTCGCAGCAGGTAAATAACAGAATTTTCTGACTTCCAGGACACTTTTCGCCCCCCGGGCCATGCTGCTTCCTAGTGTGGCAATTCTCAGGGGAAAAAAATGATTAAAAACTAAAAAGCAGCCTTATTCTAAGTTCTTCTAAGGCCTGGGGTCATGCTGAAAGTTGAACTGAGATTCCTTTGACCACCTCAGCTAACTACTCAGCGGAGCCCAGGAGGAAATGGAATTAGAAGTACCCCTGTCAAGTGGCTTTATATTATCCCAAATCTTCCCCAGCTGACATCCCTGCAAAGGGAGTTTCATTTGAGGCACCATCGCCCTAGGCCCAGTCCTCCCCCCTTTAAAGGGTTGAAGCTCAATAAACAAATGAGCAATTGGGAATTTAAAACGGGGTGAGAGAGGAGAGCTCAGAAAATCCAAGAGGAGAAAATTGACTTTGAGTTACGACTCCCCTTTTGCACCTGATGAAAGGAATCTGGAGACCCCGTCTTGAGCAATCGCCAGAGGTGAAAAGGTCACTGACCTGTTAAGTCTTCTTCCTTGCCAGGCCCTAAACTTAAAGGAAGCGGTTTTTGTATAGTGTGTAAATTTCTTTCTTATCTGAAATGATGTTATCACCTTTGATAACACAAAGCTCTGCTTTCTGTGGTCTATCTCTTCTATCTTCCCCTTCAAATCCCTCACACTTGTCTTTTTCTGCCTCTCTCTGTCTTTGCCCTGAGATTGCGTCTCTCACGGTCTCTGACTTCCCTGTGATTCCTCCAGAATGAATGAAGCTGCAGACTGAGAACTGAAAGAGGAACCTCCCTATCTTGGGTAAAGCCTTTGCCCTTCTCTCCCCTTTCTGCCGCAGTCATCAGAGAGGAAACTCTAAAACAAATAATCAGTTTAGAGTAGTATCTGGGGCTGGAACTCCCTGGCAGTTCCTCTCCTTTCAGATTCATCTTTCAGATAACAAGTCTTTCCTGCCAATCGGGGATAGGAAAACAAGCTTTGCCAAATGCAAAATCTCCCCACAAACTCTGAATTCTGGAATTTATTCCTTTTTGGAAAGTCGATTTTTAATAAATGTAAGTGAAAGGAGAACAAAAAGCCAAGCCTGGAGAGGGTTTTTTAAATCATAAAGGAAAATAAAATCTGTCCTGAAAGCAGTAGAAAAGCAAGGGCCTGGGAGTCAGAAAAACTGGGTTTTAATCCCAGTTTCTCCATTTGACTGTTGTGTGACCCTGGACAAGTCTCTTTACTTTTCTGTGCCTCACTTCCCTCATCTGAAAAAAGGGGGATTTACTACTTATTCTCCCTCTTTCTTAGACTGTAAGTGGGACCTGATTATCTTGGTCCAGCACTTAGAGAACAGTGTTGGGACACAAGAAACACTTAACAATAGCACATTTTTTTTCCCTGCAGCAGTTCTGAAAAATAACCCAGTGTTTCAATACTATTGTCACAAATGTTGCGATCAATCAGTGGTATTTATTGAGTGCTTACTGGGTGCAGAGCACTGTACTTGGGAGAGTACAACAGAATTTTGCCTGGATTACTGCACCAGCCTCTGCAGAGTCTTCTGAATCTCCCCACTCCAGACCATACTTCACTCTGTTGCCCAGATTATTTTTTGACAAAAATGTTCAGGATGCATCACTCCACTCCTCAAAAAACTGCAGTGGTTGCCGCCCCTCCACCCCCAAATGAAATGAAAACTCTTCACCATTGGCTTCAAAGCACTCAATCACCTTGCCCTCTCCTTGCTACTCTCAATCGCCTTGCTACTCTCCTACTACAACCCAGCACGCACACTTCGTTCCTCTAATGCTAACCTTCTCACTCGCCGCCAACCCCTTGCCCACGTCCTGTCTCTGGCCTGGAATGCCCTCCCTTCTCAAATCCAACAGACAGTTACTCTCCCTCACTTCAAAGCCTTATTGAAGGCACATTTCCTTCAAGAGGCATTCCCTAAGCCCCCCTTAAACAATAATAATAATAATTATGGTATTTATTAAGCACTTACTCTGCATCCAGCACTGTTCTAGGTGCTGGGGTAGATACAAGGTATTTAGGTTGTCCCACATGGGGCTCACAGTCTTAATCCTCATTTTATAGGTGAGGTAACTGAGGCACAGAGAAGTTAAGTGGCTTACCCAAGATCACACAACGGACAAGTGGAGGAGCTGGGATTAGAACCCATGTCCTCTGACTCCCAAGCCCATGCTCTTTCTTCTCCCAAGCCTTTAATACTGTGCTCTACACACAGTAAGCACTCAAGAAATACCACTGAATGAGTGAATGAACAGAGTTGGCAGATATGTTCTCCAATAAATTTACAGTCTAGAGGGCTATATCCAAGCACTCAATATAGTGCTCTGCACGCAATAAATACTCAATAAATACCAAAGATTGATATACAGGATTTAAAAGACCCTGAAAATCAATGTGCTAAAAGATTAAAGGGGAAAATGGTTGGCAAATTATATTTTTGCATGGTTTTGTAAGGTTAACAACAGACAATCTAAAATATGTCCAAGATGTCTCTACCTGGATGTCTGCCCACCACCTAAAACTCAACATGACCAAAACTGAGCTCCTCATCTTCCCTCTCAAGCCCTGTCCTCTCCCCGACTTCCCTATCGCTGTGGATGGTACGACCATCCTTCCCGTCTCTCAAGCCCGCAACCTCGGTGTCATCTTTGACTCGGCTCTCTCGTTCAACCCACACATCCGATCCATCACCGAGACCTTCCGGTCTCACCTCTGCAATATCGCCAAGATCCGCCCTTTCCTCTCCACCCTAACGGCTATCTTACTGGTACTGGCTCTCAGAATATCCCGGCTGGATTAGTGTGTCAGCCTTCTCTCTAATCTCCCTTCCTCCTGTCTCTCCCCGTTCCAGTCTATTCTTCATTCTGCTGCCTGGCTCATTTTCCTACAGAAATGCTCTGAGCATGTCACTCCCCTTCTTAAAAACCTCCAGTGGTTGCCTATCGACCTCCGCACGAAACGAAAACTTCTCACTCTCGGCTTCAAGGGTCTCCATCACCTCGCCCCCTCCTACCTCTCCTCCCTTCTCTCTTTCCACCGCCCACCCCAAACGCTCTGCTCCCCTGCCACCCACCTCCTCACCGTCCCCCGTTCTCGCCTATCCTGCCGTCGACCCCTGGCCCATGTCCTCCCACGGTCCCGGAACGCCCTCCCTCCTCACCTCCGCCAAACTGATTCTCTTCCCTTCTTCAAAACCCTACTTAAAGGTCACCTCCTCCAAGAGGCCTTCCCAGACTGATCTCCTCTTTTCCCTCTGCTCCCTCTACCCCCCCTTCACCTCTCCGCAACTAAACCCTCTTCTCCCCCTTTTCCCTCTGCTCCTCCCCCTCTCCCGTCCTATCCCCTCAGCACCGTACTCGTCTGCTCAACTGTATATATCTTCATTACCCTATTTATTTTGTTAAAGAGATGTACATCACTTTGATTCTATTTATTTGCTCTTGTTTTAATGAGACGTTCTTCCCCTCGATTCTATTTATTGCCACTGTTCTTGTCTGTCTGTCTCCCCCGATTAGATTGTAAGACCGTCAAAGGGCAGGAACTGTCTCTGTTACCGATTTGTACATTCCAAGAGCTTAGTACAGTGCTCTGCACATAGTAAGGGCTCAATAAATACTATTGAATGAATGAATGAATGAATGAATGAATGAATGAATGAATATGTGCCTGAAATCCTCACTCCTAGAAGGCTTGGGTAAGAACTGCTACCAGTAACTATCAGTGACAGGATATAAAGGACAAAGGGTAGGGGACAACTCTGGCTCTCTGAGAACCAGGTGAGATTGTCACCATTTCATGCTCCAAGAACTGTAACGTCTTCATTGATTTATTGGCTTGGTTTTCTTCACTGATTGACTGGCTTGAGTCCCTGAGGAGCAAGGTTGTTGGGGTTTTTTAAATTCTTTTTAATCTGGCAAAGAGCAGCCTTTTGCTACACCCATGTCCAGCCCTGCGGGAGAAGACCAATGATCCATGTATCATTCAACCTCAACATCAACACACCTACCCAGACGAAGGGTGAAATTTTCAACTTCACCATTCACCTGTCCCTCCTTTTGAATGGGGAAAACAATTTTGACTTACATCTGAGAGAGAAGAACTGGGGAGATTGCTTGATATATGCAGGTGTTTTAAAAATTAAAAGGTGAGATACGGAGAACTGGGTGCTTTTGACAACAGAATAACAAGCCCTCCTTTGGACTGTAATCTCACTGCGGACAAGGAACATGTCTACCAACTCTGTTGTATTGTACTCTCCCGAGCACTTAGTACAGTGCTCTACGTACAGTAAGAGTTCAATCAATACTCATATCCTACATTGTCATAGAAATTCATTCATTCATTCAATAGTATTTATTGAACGCTTACTATGTGCAGAGCACTGTATTAAGCGCTTGGAATGTACAATTCGGCAACAGATAGAGACAATCCCTGCCCAGTGATGGGCTCACAGTCTAATCGGGGGAGTCAGACAGCAGAGCAAAACAGAACAAAACAAAAACAAGACAACATTATCATGATAAATAGAATCAAGGGGATGTACATCTCATTAACAAAAGAAATAGGGTAATAAATAATATATACAAATGAGCACAGTGCTGAGGGGAGGGGAAAGGGAAGGGGGAGGAGCAGAGAGTGGAGGGGGAGCAGAGGGAAAAAGGGGGGCTAAGTCTGGGAAGGCCTCTTGGAGGAGGTGAGCTCTCAGTAGGGCTTTGAAGCGGGGAAGAGAGTTAGTTTGGCGGATGTAAGGAGGGAGGACGTTCCAGGACAGCGGTAGGACATGGGCCAGGAGTCCACCGTGGGATAGGCGTGAAAGGGGGACATTGAAGAGGTGAGCAGATAATACAGATAATGATAGTAATGAAGGTATTTGTTAAGTGCTTATTATATATTAGATTCTTCCAAGTGGGTTACTTTATCAAGAAAAACAAACTTTAATACTCAAAAAATAGAAACTTTAAGTTGGTTGAAGGATCATATTGGTTTTTATGTTATGGCTCTCTAGATGAATCTCTGACCATCTTTTATACCCACAAAAGCAGACAGTGAGCCATTCCACCACCATCATCATCAACAACAATAGGGTTCACTGAACTAGCTGCAGAGCATTGTTCTTAGCTCCTGGGGAGAAAACAAGAAGAAGTTTAAGACACAATCGCTATTCTTGAATAGATTACCACTGCTTCTGGCCACAGATAAATAGGCAGAATTTGCCTATGAACATAGTTGTGTTTTGTCCAACTGAACTTATGAGAGCATTTTGAATTGGACAACAAAGAAGCCCAATATTCTGTTGGACATTCCTTCCACATTCCCATGGTAAAGTAGGACAAGGAAAAAAGGAAGCATCATTGTTCTATTGTCAAAGCTCGAGCCCGCTTGGAATGTAACATTTGCTTGAAAAGTCAGTCCAAACCAAACCATGCCACCCATTTTGATTGTCCACTCAGGAGGGCGTGGTGGAAGTGTTGACACTACTGGGAAAACCATTGAAAAAGTGTTTGACTCAGGTCAGGCCCTGCAAAATATGGTCTCTCTATTCTTTTCCTGAGATATAAGCATGACCATTCATTCATTCATTCAATCATATTTACTGAGGGCTTACCGAGTGCGGAGCACTGTACTAAGCACTTGGGAGAGTACAATAAACAGACACATTCCCTGCCCACAATAAGCTTACAGTCTAGAGGGGGAGATGGATACTAATATAGATCATTTATAGATATGTAATAATAATAATAATAATGTTGGTATTTGTTAAGCGCTTACTATGTGCCGAGCACTGTTCTAAGCGCTGGGGTAGACACAGGGGAATCAGGATGTCCCACGTGGGGCTCACACTCTTAATCCCCATTTTACAGATGAGGTAACTGAGGCACAGAGAAGTTAAGTGACTTGCCCACAGTCACACAGCTGACAGGTGGCAGAGCTGGGATTCGAACTCATGACCGCTGACTCCAAAGCCCGTGCTCTTTCCACTGAGCCACGCTGCTCCTCTATGTGTATCTATATGTACATAAGTGCTGTGGGGTTGGGAGGGGAGATGAATAAAGGGAGCAAGTCAGGGTGCAGAAGGGAGTGGGAGAAGAAGAAAGGAGGGCTTAGTCAGGGAAGGCCCCTTGGAGGAGATGTGCTTTCAGTAAGGCTTTGAAGGGAGCTGGGGGAGGAGGAGAAGGTTCAAACAAATTTCCCTCCAAGCAGAAACTGCTGCTTGTGGTGAGATTGCTGAGGTTTTTCACCCTGAAGGCTCTGCTCTGAAGTAAAACAGTGGGAATTGCCGAGCAAACTAATGAGGGCCAAATTCCCTTTGGCTGGCTGTTAAAGCAAAGCCAGGCTGCCAATCCATTTGCTAGCACCAGCTGTGCCTTTCCCTTAGGCTTCATTCCAGCTTTTTTTTCTGCTGGGGAATCAATGAGGAAAACTCCAGGGCAGGTAACCCCAAAGCTGTCACATATTTCTTGACAAGTCCGTCCTTAATCCTTTGAATAAATCAGTGGGAGATTCCCCCCCCCCCCCCTCCCCCCCACTCTAACTCCACTCCTCTCACCTATGATAAACAGGGACTATGGAATTGACAAAGGGACATAGAGAAAAGAATAGAGTAGAGTGACCTTGGCTCTGCTTACGCTTTGGGTCCGGTTCACTGAAAGGCCCAAGACAATCCATAAAACACTGAATAAGCCGAGCCTGGTGGGCAAGTTTCTTTCTGTCAACTTCTGATGCGTTTTGGCAGAGTTCCTTAGAAACATGGGCTATACTTTGTGCACACCTGGCCTCATTTATAGCATGATTGAACATTAGACTAAATTAACTTGGAGGATAATAATAACCGTGGCATTGATAAAGCACTCACAGTATATCAAGCTCGGTAGCAAGTGCTGGGGTAATTCAATTCAATTGTATTTATTGAGTGCTTACTGAGTGCAGAACACTGTACCGATCACTTAGGAGAGAACAATACAAAAATAAAGATACATTCCCTGCCCACAACAAGCTTACAGCCCGAGGTGGGGAGTCAGACGTTAATATAAATAAATAAATTACAGATTGGTCCATAAAAGCTGTGGGATTGAAAGAGGGGATGAAGGAAGGAAGCAAAACAGGGAGTCTGAGAATAGAAAAGGGGGGACTTAGTCGGAGAAGGCGTCTTGGAGGGGGTGTGCCTTAAATAAGGCTTTGTAGTTGGGGAGAGTCATTGTTGGATTGGAGGAGGGAAAGCATTAATAATAATAATAATGTTGGTATTTGTTAAGCGCTTACTATGTGCCGAGCACTGTTCTAAGCGCTGGGGTAGACACAGGGGAATCAGGTTGTCCCACGTGGGGCTCACAGTCTTAATCCCCATTTTACAGATGAGGGAACTGAGGCACCGAGAAGTTAAGTGACTTGCCCAAAGTCACACAGCTGGCAAGTGGCAGAGCCGGGGTTTGAACCCATGACCTCTGACTCCAAAGCCCGTGCTCTTTCCAGTGAGCCACGCTGCTTCTCTAAGCATTCCAAACCAGAGGCAGGATGTGGGCTAAGGGTTGACGGTGAGATAGACAAGATCGAGGTACAGCGAGAAGGTTAGCATTAGAGGTGCAAAGTGTGAGGGCTGGGTTGCTGTAGGAGAGTAGTGAGGTGAGGTAGGAGGGGGCAAGGTGTTTGACTGCTTCGAAGCCAACTTTGAGGAGTTTTTGTTTGATGAAAAGGTGGATGAGCAACCACTGGATTGTTTTGAGGAGTGGGAAAACATGTCCTGAATGTTTCTGTAGAAAAATGATCCAGGGAGTAGGGTGAATTATGGACTGGAATGGGGAGAGACAGGAGGCTGGGGGGGTCAGCAAGGAGGCTGATGCAGTATGCCAGGAGGGGTAGGATGATTGACTGGTTTAACATGGTAGCAGTTTGGAGGGGGAGGAAAGGATGGATTTTAGCAATGTTGGGAAGGTGGGACCGACAGGATTTTGTGATTGATTGAATATTTGGATTGAATGAGAGAGAAGAGTCAAGGATAATGCCGAGATTATGGGTTTATGAGACAGGAAGGATGGCGGTGTCATCTCCAGTGATGGGAAAGTCGGGGGAGGATACGGTTTGGGTGGGAAGATAAGGAGTTCTGTTTTGTTCATGTTTAGTTTGAGGCGACAGGAGGACATCCAAGTGGAGATGTCTTGAAGGCAGGAGGAGAGGAGATACTGCAGAGAGAGAGAGAGATCAGGGCTGGAGAGGTAGATTTGGGTATCATCCTCATGGTAGTTGAAGGCATGGGAGCAAATGAGTTCTCCAAGAGAGTGGGTGTAGCTGGAGAACAGAAGGGAACCCAGAACCGAACCTTGAGGAACCCCCGTAGTTAGGGAGTAGGAGGCAGAGGAGGAGCCCGTGAAGAGGACTGAAAATTAACGGCCAGAGAGATGAGGAGAACCAGGAGAGGACAATATCAGTGAAGCCAGGGTTGGAAAATGTATCTAGGAGAAGAGGGTGGTCGACAGTCGAAAGGCAGCCGAGAGGTGGAGGAGGATCAGGATGGAGTAGAGGTCTGTTGTATTTGACAAGAAAGAGATCACTGGTGACCTTCGAGAGGGAGATTTCTGTGGAGAGAAGGGGATGGAAGCCAGATAGGAGGGGGCGTCAAGGAGAGAACTGGAGGAGAACAATTAACAATTTGAAACAGCTGGTGTAGACAGCACGCTCAAGAAGTTTGGAGAGGAATGGTAGGAGGGAGAGGGGACATAACTGGAACGAGCCGTGGAATAAAGGGAGGGGGTTTTTTTCAGGATAGGGAAGACATTGGCATGTTTGAAAGCATAGGGGAAGAAGCCACTGGAGAGTGAACAGTTGAAGATCGCCGTTAAGGAGGGAAGAAGAGAGGGGGCAAGTGTTTTGGTAAGGTGTGAAGGAGTGGAGTGGGATGCACAGGTACAGGGGGTGGCTTCTGAGAGGAGGCAGGAGATCTTCTCTAGAGATACTGCTGGGAAGGATGGGAGTGTTGAAGAAAGGGCAGGGGAGTGGCAGTGGAGGGGCAGTTATAAGATAAGTAGATTGGATACACTCCCTGTTTACATGAGGTTCATAGTTTAAATGGAAGGGAGAATAGGTATTTTATACCCATTTTACAGATTAATTTACTGAAGCACAGAGAAGATAGGTTACTTGCCGAAGGTCACACAGCAGGCAGGTAGAGAATTGGGATCGGAACCCATATACTCTGACTCCCAGAACCTGGGCTCTTGCCACTAGAACACACTGCTTTTGAAACCAAGCGAAATTTTAGAGTTTTTCTTTCCCTTTTTTGGTCCGTTTGACCCTTGAAAGTCCAGGGGTAATTCAGGGGATGAGAAGCACATAATAAACCAAGCAGACTGACCGTGCCCCCTGGAAACCAACTCACTTTTCTTGGGAATTAACAGATCATCCAATCCTGAGTTTCAGCCACAAAAGGAGCCTAGTAATGGCAGGGAAAATACGGAACCTCAAGATTGTTTTAAAAAAAAAAGGAGCCTAGTAATGGCAGGGAAAATACGGAACCTCAAGATTGTTTTCAATGCCAGCTTTGCTTGCAAAATCGATCAAAGGCATTTATTGAGTGTTTCCTCTGTGCTGAGCACTATAGTGAGCATTTGGGAGTACAGTACAACGGAGCTGATAGACACTTTCCCCGCTCACAACAGATTTATAGTCTAGAGGATATAGAATTTAATAATAATAATAATACTTATGGGGTTTGTTACTAATAATAATAGTAATCATTATTAGTATGGTATTTGTTAAGCACTTTTCCATGTGCCAAGCACTGTTCTAAGCACTGGGATAGATAGAGGGTAATCGGGTTGTCCCATGTGGGGCTCACACTTTAATCACCATTTTACAGATAAAGTAACTGAGGCACAGAGAAGTTAAGTGACTTGCCTAAGGTCACACACTAGACAAGTGGAGGAGGCAGGATTAGAACCCATGTCCTTTGACTCCCAAGCTTGTGCTCTTTCCACTAAGCCACGCTGTTTCTCTATGTACCAGGCCCTGTACTAAGTGCTGGGGTGGATACAAGCAAATCGGATTGGACACAGTTCCTGTCCCACGTGGAGCTCACAGTCTCAACCCCCATTTTACAGATGAGGTAACTGAGGCACAGAGAAGTGAAGTGACTTGCTCAGTGTCACACAGCATAAAAGTGGCGGAGCCAGAATTAGAACCCCTGACCTTCTGACTGCCAGGCCTGTTTTCTGTCCACTACGTCATGCTACTTCTCTGAGTTTAGAGCCTAGAATCTAGAGTTTACAGTCTAGCAAAACAGATATTTGCTCTGCTCAGAAGATTGTGAAGACACTTCTTTCTCTTCTTCAAATTTGGTTTAATCCTGTCATTCTTATCTCTGCATAATAGTTCATAAATATCTGTCTTCCTTCCTTGTGCGCATGTGTATATGTCCATACGTGTCTCTGCCTCCCTCATTGGTTTCAATAATGCTTTGGGCCATTTTAGTCAACTTTCTTCCGGAGGATTAGAAAGCAGCTTCCCAGGAACTTGCTACATTCTCAAATGCAGCTGCACAGAAAAGAACGATCCAAAATGTGTTTCCTGTCCTTATGCTGGACACGATTAATAAAAATAATAATAATAATGTTGGTATTAGTTAAGCGCTTACTATGTGCAGAGCACTGTTCTAAGCAATGGGGGTAGATACAGGGTAATCGGGTTGTCCCTCGTGAGGTTCACAGGCTAAATCCCCATTTTACAGATGAGGTCACTGAGGCCCAGAGAAGTTAAGTGACTTGCCCACAGTCACCCAGCTGATAAGTGGCAGAGCCGGGATTCAAACCCACGACCTCTGACTCCCAAGCCCGTGCTCTTTCCACTGAGCCACGCTGAGTAGCAGCGTGCCTCAGTAGCCATGCTAGAAGACTTCTTCCTTTCTTGTTGACTATACAGAACGTTGAGATAAAATCACAGTTTCCATTCAGTCAGTCAGATTTATTGAGCACTTACTGTGTGCAGGGCACTGTACTAAGCGCTTGGGAGAGTACACTAGAATAGTATAACAGACACATTCTCTTCCCACAGTGACTTTACAGTCTAGAAGGGGAGAAAGAAATGGATATATTAGCAGAGTCAGCTCATTCGTATTTCTTCTTGTAGAGATCATTATGGTGGTGTCTTTGAAGCTTGTCTTCTCACCAGGCTGCCATATGTGAAACAATAATAGTAACTGTGGTATTTGTTAAGTGTTTATTATGAGCCAAGGACTGTATTAAACTCGATACGAGATAATCCAGCAGGACACGGTCTCTGTCCTACGTGGGTCTGACAGTTCAAGTAGGAGGGGAAAAGAGTAGGTAATAGATGCCCATTTAACAGATGACGAATTTCAGGTAAAAAAGTTAAGTGACTTGCCCAAGGTCACACAGCAGGCGAGTGGCAGATCTGAGATTAGAGCCCAGGTGCTGTGATTCTCAGGCCTGTACTCTTTCTCCTGTTTCCCAAGCAAAGCCCATTGAGAAGCAGCGCCATGTAGTAGATAGACCACGGGCCTGGGAGTCAGAGGGCTGTGGGTTCTAATCCCGGCTCCCTCACTTGTCTGCTGTGTGACCTTGGGAAAGTCGCTTCACTTCTCTGTGCCTCCAGTACCTTATCTGTAAAACGAGGATGGAGACGGTGAGCCCCAGGTGGGACAGGGACTGTGTCCAACCCGATTTGCTTGTATCCACCCATGTTTAGTACAGTGCCTGGCAGATAGTAAGTGCTTAACAAATATCACAGTTATTGTTATTATTATCTAAGCATTAATTTTTTAACTGGCTCCTCTTGACAAGTTTTCATGGTTTTGACTATAATAGTGACTCCCATCAAAGTTGGAGTGGTTGTCTTCTTATATCCCCTATTAAAGGGCAAGGTCCTCGAGGGCAAGAATACTTGTTTTCTTTCTATTTCATGCCCCAAGTGCCCTGTATGGGTAACCCTGCTCACAGAAAGACCTCAATAGAAGGCTCTGCATGGTGTAGTTGATAGAGCAGGGGCCTAGGAATCAGAAGGTCATGGGTTCTAATCCCAGCTCTGCCACTTATCTGCTGTGTGACCTTGAGCAGGTTCCTTCACGTCTCTGGGCTTTAGTTACCTCATTTGTAAAACGGGGATTGAGACTGTGTGGGACAGGGACTGTGTCCAACCCGATTTGCTTGTACCCACCTCAGCGCTTAGTACAGTGCCTGGCACATAGTAAGAGCTTAACAAATACCAGAAACATTATTATTTGTGGTATTATATGGCTGTTTGTTCAAGGATTTTCTTAGCTTTGAATGGTCTCATTCTAAATCACTAAAATGGCACATGAAGGTCAACGGAGTTTTGTTACCATCTCTGCAGGATTCCTTCCTCATCTGTCATGGAATAGTAGCTTTCCACAGGACCGTGATGGTATTTCTGGGGTGATATAGCTTCTTCAGGGTTGAGGAAAAGCACAGCCAGACTCCAGAGCAACTGAAAACCTCCTAAAATGTTGGCGCCAACTTTCGTGTGTTTATCTACCAAAGACATTCTTCCAAAATTTTTTTGTGGTATTCAGAATCTTCTGCTGCACTTCCCAGGCAGAAACATAGTTTGCATTTTCGAGCTGCAGCTGTTAACCCACCCATAAACCATACCAACACCTAACGCTTGTCCTTTAAAGAGGTAACAAACTGCTAAAGATGAAAGTGCAAATCGGTCTCACTAGCACAACTCTCTCCTAAGAGACGTTCTTGGCAACATCCTTCTAGGTGATTTCCTTCAACTGGATCAAACTGGAAATGGGCAATTAACTTTCCCAGAGAAAACTTGGTTGATGCAGAGGTTCAGGTCAACCTAAATGGAAAGAACTTCTGCTGTTCGGAATATATCCAGGATTAATGGCAAACTAAGCAACTAAGTTTGGGGCAGGTTTCTCAGGGTTTCAGATGGGATGTTCTTTTTTTTAAACTTCAAAATACGGTTTTATTGACCATTCAGTTCTCTTTCTTGATGGTTGTGAATAAAAACGACTGGGAGGGATGCCTTCTCCTCCTCTGGCCAGTGAATTTGCTATCTTCAAATTTTCTAATCTCCAGTTCAATCAGAGAATGACCTAAACTATGTTAATGGGAAAAAGAGCGGGCTTTTCTGTGGAGCAGTAGGAAAGATGTGTTGTTATGTGTATTTCCTTCAAGCAAATTCTCTGTAACCCAGAAAGGAAAAGAATGTTGCAAATTGCACTCTTAGATTGTGAGCTCCCTAGAGCTCCTAGAGTTTAGTACAGTGCTCTGGACATAGTAGATACTTAATAAATACTCCTCCTCCTACTACTAATAGTAATACCTATGGTACCACTTTTTAAATACTTACTATGTACCAGGCACTGTACTAAGTGCTGGGGTGGATACAAGCAAATTGGGTTAGACACAGTCCCTGTCCCAAGTGGGGCTCACAGCCTCAATCCCCATTTTCCAGATGAGATAATGGAGGCCAGAGAAGTGAAGTGATTTGTCCAAGGTCACAGAAGATGAGTGGGAGAGTCAGCAATTAGAACCCACAACCTTCTGACTCCCAGGGCCGGGCTCTGTCCACTAGACCATGCTGCTGCTGCTGTTATATAATTTGAGAAGAAGCATGGCCTAGTAGATAGAGCACAGGCCTGGGAGTCAGAAGGACCTGGGTTCTAAATCCTAGCCCCGCCGCTTGTCTGTGTGACCTTGGATAAGTCACTTCACCTCTCTGTGCCTCAGTTCCCTCATCTGCAAAATGGGATTAAGAATTGTGACCGTGGGACACAATGTGGGACTGTGTCCCACCTGATTACCTTCTCTGTGCTTCAGTTACTTCATCTGGAGAATGAGGATTAAGACTGTGAGCTCCATGTCGGACAACCTGATTACCTTGTATCTACCCTAGGGCTTAGAACAGTGCTTGGCACATAGTAAGCGTTCAACATTATCATTGCCGCAGAGCTTAGAAAAATGCTTGACACATGGTAAGCGCTTAGAAATACCAACATTATTATTATTATCGTTATTATTTCCATAAGTATAATTTAATATGAGGTCAAGGGAAATGGTATCTGTCTTAGCTCAGGCACCTTGCAATAACCAAATTGGGTTGCTTTTGGGTATGAGCGGAAGATAGATTCATGAAGTTCTTCATTAAGAATCTGAATCTTCAATTTGCTCCCAGGATTAGCGGTCCTGGCATTTACTGAGAACCTACTGATGGCAACGCTCTCTATTAAACACTTGTCCAAGTTAGACTGTGACTCACTGAATTATCTTGTATCTATCCCAGTGCTTAGGATAGTGCTTGGAACAGAGTGAAAGTCTAAACAATACCACAATTATCACAATTATTTTTGGAGCAAGTACAACAGAAAAGTAATCAATCAGTGGTATTTATTGAGTGCTTGTTATGTGTCCTGCACTGAGCCCTTGAGAAAGTATAGTGTAATAGAGTTGGTAGATATGATCCCTACCCACAAGGAGCTTAGAGTCTACTGAGGGAGACAGGCAATTCAAAAATTACAGTTGGGGAAATAGTTGCGGGTAAGGATATGTCCCCAAGGGCTTCAGGGCTAGGGTGAGTATTAAAGTGCTTAAGGGGTCCACAGCCAAACGCAAAATCGATGCAGGGGTAGGGTGAGTGGGGGAAATGAGGGCTTTATCAGGAAAGGCCTCTTGGAGGACGTGTTCTTGCCCACAAGAAGCTTACAGTGGTGGACTGGGAATAGATAATTGACCGTACAATTGAAAGTTCATGGGCACCTAAATGCTAAGGGTGGGTATAAATAAATATAAAATCCTAGAGGTGACCTTGAGTTGATACAGCTCAGGATGTTGTGAATGAATTGGGAAAGAATTGGTGGAGAAAGTGGGAGGGACTGAGGTCTGGCAGGTTTGATGGGGAAGAAAGTTATGGCCTCTGGGAATCATTGGAGCCGGGATTCAGAGTCGGGCAAGGCAAGACTGAGATCCGATTAACTGGTGGGCTTAGAGAAGAAGCTTGGCCTAGTAGATAGAGCACGGGCCTGGGAGTCAGAAGGACCTGGGTTTTAATCCGGGGTCCGCCACATGTCAGCTGTGTGAATTTGGTCACTTCACTTCTCTACACCTCAGTGACCTCATCTGTAAAATGGGGATTGAGACTGTTGAGCCCCATGTAGGACATTGGAATGTGTCCAAACTGATTACTTTGAATTATTATTATTATTACGGTATTTGCTAAGCACTTACTATATGCCAAGCACTGTTCTAAGCACTGGGGCAGATACTAGGTAATCAAGTTGCCCCACTTGGGCATCCATATAAAAATCCCCGTTTTACAAATGAGGTAATTGAGACACAGAGAAGTTAAGCGGCTTACCCATGGTCACACAGCAGACTAGTGGCTTCTGACTCCCAAGCCCGTGCTCTTTCCACTAAGCCAAGCTGCTTCTCTATCTATCCCAGCGCTTTGAACAGAGCCTGGAACATAGTGAGTGCTTAACAAATACCTTGGCTTTTAAAATTTTTTTAAAGTACAAAAAAAATACAAAGTACTAAAAAGACAAAAGTACAAAAAAAGTACAAGCTGGGTGATCGTGGTTCAGGTGAACCACTATGTAAAATGAGCAAAGCTAGTGGGGTCTTTGCAGAAGCTACTGATGAGGCATTTTTGATGGGCAGCAATTTAACATAACTTTGCTAGGTTGCATGCACCTGGAATGAATACCGATTCACTTGCACTCTCCCCAGCACAAAACGTGGCTCAAGAAACAAAAGAAATGTCATCATCGAATCGAAAAATGTTATCACACTGGATCAGACCAGTAACCTAGCCAGCTCAGGATTCTGTCTCTGTAGAGGCACTGAGCTCACCGAAAGAGCAATGTAACAGTTAGTTACTGACACCCATCCTTAGACCCTCATTCTCATGGTAAGGCATGGGCCTTTGGACAACATTTCCTTCTGCGTCTCCAGCTTCCCCAGTTGTGACCCAGCGAGGTTCGCTGCTCTGTGTATTTATCCAAACCCTTCCTGAATTTGTTGATGTTTTTATAGCTTCCTGTGGTTACAGATTCCATGTACTTTACACCTGCTGTGTGAAGTGTTTGCTTTTGTTTGTTTGAAACTTACCATCTTTGAGTTCTAATGGATAGCCCCTTGCCCTGTTACCAGATTTGTTAAGCAACGATTCCCCTGTTTGTCCCTTTCACGTCCTGCGCCAATCCCTTTAATTCTCAGCCTGAGTGTTTCTAAACCTGCAAGGAGTATTAGCATAGTACTATGACTACTCCTGGAAAGTAGTTTTCCAGGCTGGCCTAGTTACTAGAGCACAGGCCTGGAAGTCACAAGGACCTGGGTTCTAATCCCTGTTCTGCCACTTGTCTGCTGTGTGACCTTGGACAAGCCACTGGACTTTTCTGGGCCCCATTCACCTCACCTGTAAAATGGGGTTTAAGATCGTGAGCTCCATGTGGGACAGGAGCTTGTATCTATTATCTTGTATCTATTCCAGTGCTTGACACATAATAAAAGTGGTTATTAAACTCTATTATTATTAGTAATATTACCAGTATTATTATCAATATTATTTTTATTCTCTCAGTGGGAGAGAATGCACACTTGGGAATTAGACACGATTCCTGTCCTTCAAGGGGCCTCACAACCTAAGAGCCTAAGTGGGTAGAAGGATCTAGAGACAGATACACCAGGAATGATTAAACATAAAAACACACACAGACAGATATCCAAAATAAAGATCAAACCAGGAGAATGGTGTGGATAGAAGAGCAGAATTTCAGGTACCTTGGGGTTCAGAATTCAGGGCATCCCCACAGCCATAGCAACCTCTGCAACAGCCACCGTTCTTCCCGAGGTTTCACGGAGGCCTCGTACCGCGGGTGGTCTTCTCTTTCCTGCCAGGATGGTGGAAGGAAGGACGGGTTGGAGTTTCCTCTATAGAGTCTCTTCCTCAGTTCCCGGGAGGGCAGCATGGCTGACCGTCTGGTGGGAAGTACACTGAAGGCACCAGGGCGAATGTTCTCCTCTGTCCCACCAGGGTACAAAATGTAGCAATGGCCTAGTGGAACAAGATTGGGCCTGGGAGTCAGAGGACCTGGGTTCTAAACTTGGCCCCACCACATGTCTGCTGCGTGACTTTGGACAAGGCACTTCACTTCTCTGGGCCTCAGTTACCTCATCTGTGAAGTGGGGATTAAGACTGTGAGCCTTATGTGGGACAGAGACTGTGTCCAACCTAATTGTTTTATATCTACCCTACTGCTTGGCACATAGTAAGCACTTAAATACCGTAAAAAGAGACAGGAAAGAGTCTCCTCAGAGGTATGGAGGAGAGCTGGTCATAACCAGCACCATGGTTGGAAACAGCATGGCTTACTAGATAAAGCATAGTACTGGGAGGCCCCGGGTTCAAAATCCCAGCTCCACAACTTGCCTGCTGTGTGATCTTGGGCAAATCACTTAACTTTTCTGTGACACAGTTTTCTCAACTGTAAAATGTGGATTCAATACCTACTCTCCCTCCTTCTTGATTGAGAGCCCCATGTGGGACAGAAACTGTCCCATCTGATTAACTTGTACCTACCTCAGTGCTTGACAGATACTAAGAGTTTAAACACATACCATATTTTAAAAGAAAAGCACACACACACACAGAAACTCAAAACAAAAACAAAAAACCTTTCAACTAGGCTCATTACAGAGCTTCCCCATCTCCTGAATGTCCTCGTGGTTCTTCTCTGTATAGCTCTAACTATATTCTGTCCTTCTTAAGAATCAGTGATCACCATTTTTCGGGGTATTATTGGACAGCATGGCCTGGTGGAAAGAGCATGGGGCTAAGAGATTGGACTTGGGTTCTAATTCCAGCTCTACCACTTGCTTACTGTGTGACTTTAGGCAAGTCATTTGACTTCTCTGGACTTCAGTTTCCTCATCCGTAAAATGGGATTAACTGTGACCAAAGGGACCGGGATTGTAATTGATCTGATTTTATTCTATCCACCTAGAGCTTGGCACGTAATAGGTGCTTAACAACTATCACGATTGTTATTATTAGGAGCGGACGCATCACGGTCCATAATAGCAAAACTCTTCACATTTCTTTTGCTCAGAGAATAGCTCCTAATGTTGGAGGAGCATAAAAGAAATTATTCTGATATACTCAGATTTTGTGTTTTTGTAATCACTGAGCAGTTGAAACCACTCAGTCCCTTCATTTCCCCATTCTTTTTCCTCCCACTAAAGTACCTTCATTTTATTGAATGTGACATTTAAATCAATCATATTTATTGAGCACTTACTGTGTGCAGAGCACTGCGCTAAGCACTTGGGAGAGTACAATATAACAGAGTCGGTGGGCACGGTCCCTGCTTACAAGGAGTCTAAGTACCGACCTGGCTGACACGCTGTTCGGTCTGCTGCTTTCCCATCTGGCCCCAAAGAGCTCCTTGCTGGCTCTGAGCAAGTAGGAAGCTTTCTTTGGGCCAACACGGATCAGGTCAGAGTCCCCCCTGTGGGACTGTATACTGATTTTGCACCAATTTCTCTCAGTTAGTGAACTTTTCCAACTAAACGTACAAATCTGGAGAAGCAGTGTGGCCTAGTAGAACAGGGCCTGGGAGTCTTAGGACCTGGGTTCCAATCCTGCCTCTGACACTTGTCTGCTAAGTGACCTTGGAGAAGTCACATCTTTTTCATAGTTCAGTCCTCCTCCCTCCTCAGCCTGTGAGATCCCTGTGGGACAGGGACTGTACTCACCTGATTAGCCCATATCTCCCCCCTGCCGTTAGTACAGTACTCAGCACATGATAAGCACTTAATAAATATCAATACTATTACTACAATTATAATTATTAACCCTGAATCCAGTTAGATGATGCCTGCCCTGGAGTTTCCAGCAGCCTTAGTAGCATTTGGCCTTCCGGAATCCCGGAGGTGTTTTTATCGCTTCCCAGGTACATTTCTACACCCTTCCTAGGAGCGGAGGTTGGTCCAAGGGAGGAACTGTGGTCGGTGAAGCGTCTGGCAGGCCCAACAGCTGGGAACCATCTCTCATCATGCTTTCTTAATTGAAATCTCCTAAACTTGCCCATTTCCCATACAAGGATTTTTACTCCTTTAGTTGTTTATACTGATGACACAGGGGGTTACTTCATCAAATACTATTTATTAAGCACCTTCAAGCACCCAGGGCTGTGCAATTTCACGATGAGAAGAAAGGGCAGTCTGCTTGACTTTTCTGGAGGGCACCCCTACGGATTTTAGGTGTGCCGTTTGACAAGGTGACACTCTGACAGATGACATGGTGACCCACTGGAGAATGGTATGTGTTTAAACAAAACAGGACCACATTTTATGTGCCTCTGGAGTGACAGTGGGAAAGAAAGGTGAAAGGGTGATATGGAGGGCAAATCCACAGAGTCTTTTTTTTTTTAAGCTTCTTCACTGCATGTTTAGAAAGTGGAGCAAATTGTCAGAGAAACGTTCCAAAATCTTGATTTCAAAATCTTTTCTGGAAGGCTTTCTCTTTTTAAGTGGAATCTCTGTTGAGGCAGCATCCAGGGAACATACTGGTGACAGAGCTTCTGAATCAGAACCACCTTCACTTTGTGGTTTTTATTAGATAACCACTGAATACCCGAATGAGGACTGGGCCAAACCAGTCTGATTTTCTCTGTTTCCCAGCTGCCGGAGGGACAAGAACCACAGAGAAAGTTTATAGGCTACTGGACATGACATGAAATAGCTCCCGTAGTTGGAGGTGGTAAATCAGATGTCCTTTCCTCAGAAAAGTGAGGATTTAAAAATTCAGTACCTGAGTGGACGGTCAGACACCGTCTGAGCTTCACTAAGCCACTCGGCTCCCGAGAAATCACGTCTGGCCCAAATTAAATGGGAAGCAGACCACTCGGTTCTCATGAGAGGTTCGATTTTCTCAATGGTGATCTGAGGCCCTCTTTTATATAAGGGTCCACAGGGCAATAATAACTTTATCCCAGATTAGTGCTATATCTTAACTGACATTTTTTTCTAATGGTAGTTGTTAAGCACTTACACTGTGCCAAGGACTATACTAAGTGCTGGGGTAGGTTCAAGATAATTACACTGGATATAGTCCTTGTCCCACACGGGGCTCACAGTCTAAATAGGAGTGAGTGGATTTAATCCCCATTTTACAGATGATGTAACTGAGGCACAAGGAAGTGAAGTGACTTACCCAAGGTCACATATCGGAAGCAGCGTGGCTCAGTGGAAAGAGCACGGGCTTTGGAGTCAGAGGTCATGGGTTCGAATCCCAGCTCTGCCACTTGTCAGCTGTGTGACTGTGGGCAAGTCACTTAACTTCTCTGTGCCTCAGTTACCTCATCTGTAAAATGGGGATTAACTGTGAGCCTCACGTGGGACAACCTGATTCCCCTGTGTCTACCCCAGCGCTGAGAACAGTGCTCTGCACATAGTAAGCGCTTAACAAATACCAACATTATTATTATTATTATTATATCAGACAAGCGGTGGAGCTGGAATTAGAACCCAAGTCCTCCGACTTCCAGGCCTGTGATGTTTCCATTAGGCCATGCTGCTTCTCTGTTGGACTCGAACTGGATACTAAACTTGCAACTTGCTGCCGAGTGTCCGAAGATAAGCACTTCTCTTTCGGCATAGATGGGACTGAAGAGGCTGACCCTGAATGCTCTTTTTGGGCAGAGAATGTATCTATTGTTCTACTGTACTCTCCCAAGCGCTTAGTACGATGCTCTGCACACAGTAGGTGCTTAATAAATACGATTGGCTGACTGAACACGGTCTCTTCTGGCAATTGCTGCTTTGCTTCTGCTATTTCTCAGTGTTGTTACTTGTCTCTATCTGTTGCCGAATTGTACATTCCAAGCGCTTAGTGCAGTGCTCTGCACATAGTAAGAGCTCAATAAATACTATTGAATGAATGCTTATTTGCTCTACCTAGAGTTGCCTTAGAGTCTGTTTCTTGCTTGCATTGTCTAGGAGTACAAATGATAAAAGTGGAAGCAACCAACACCTGGAAGACTTTCCATTTCTTTCTTTCATCCTTACCGCTCCATATTATTCTTTTCTAGATTGGCTGAAGATAATTGTCAAATATGACTACTTAAAGAAATAGCTTCACTTTCACTTAAAGAAATAGAATTCTGGAATTCCTCAGGGATGACTACATTTTTCTATTTCATCTGTCTTGGTTTCTTTCATCCATTCAGTTCAGTGCTCTGGGCACAGTAGGTGTTCAGTAAATACTCCCAGTACTGATCAGCTGGGGACCTTACAATAAGCCCAAATGAAGTTGATGTCCTATTTTCCCCTAGCTTCTGGATGTTTGACCTGCTAACTGGATTCTTTTAGCTTCAGGATCGATTTGTGACTTTGGTTTATAATGATTTATTCAATCGTATTTATTGAGCGCTTACTGTGTGCAAAGCACTGTACTAAGAACTTGGAGGAGTACAGTAGAACAATAAACAGACACTTTCCCTGCCCACATCCATAGCTTCAGGAAGATCGCACCTGGTGGTATTATAGAGAACTAAAAGATAGGCTCCAAAGATTCTCTCTGAGTGTTAGAGTTAGTCAAACCCAGAGGAGAGATTTTCCCTGGGACTCTCTCATCTCTGATCCCTCCTCCAGTCAGGATTGCTCTTACTTGAAGGGAAATTAACCCCAGCTTCGGGCAAGTCCCATGCTTACTCTTCCCAGTTACCAGGAGAGGAAGATTGACGAGCCATCTCCGTGCTGGAAAAATTGACATTAAGTCAGTATGATAGCTTCTCTCTGTGTTCCAACTCTTGTGGCTCAAGCCAGGCAGAGTCTCCGCAGGCTGGGTTTCAGATGATGGAATTGAGAGAAGATTGGTTTATTGGCACATCCCTCTTTTCTGAGATGGGCAGACTTTCTTCTTAACCCTTCTGGGAGTTAGGAAGTGGTGAGTATCCTCCACTTCTTTGTACCTAACGAAAGCAAGGACAACAATAGGGATTCCGTGAATCAGCAGCCGAGCTGAAATCAAATGGTGATTTTAATTCCAATGCAAAAAATAAAGCTCCTTTCTTGCTTCCCGAGGCCCAGCCCTTCCAGGAACCCGCAAGTTTGCAAAGACATGAGATTGCAAATGCCTCATGGATGAGTGCTTGTAGAAGCTGGAGGAGATTTAAGTCCACCATGGAGAGAAAGACTTTTCCTAGTCAATGTGAGGCCAACCATTTGCTGGACATCAAGTGAATCGGAGAGGTGTTTTGGGCGAGCTGTTCTCTACAGTGTTCTCTTGATCTCTTGCCTGTATCCTGGTTACCACTCATTTTTCACCACAGTTTTTCCTTCCCACTCTTGAATAACTCTCTGCATATGCCAGATTGCCTTAGAGATGCACGCAAGAACATCCCCAGAAACTCAACCCAAGGCCAAAGTTAGAGCAAGGACCAAGTTACCAAAACTCAGGCCAAATTTCCTCTCATTTTGGGACCACTTTTTACTGGCTGTGATCTTAAAGAGATGAGGTTCTGTGTTGCCAAAGCATGTTTTGACATTCTGTTCTGTACTCTGGGGAGAAGTGAAAAGCAAAATAGAAATCAGACCTCACCCCATTTTGGTAAATTTTAGTCCTGGAGACTCTGGATCTTTAGTTGACCTTAGGAAAAAAAAAACTTAAGCATGGGCAGAGTCAGCATCTTAAGACTCTCCAAACCTACCAGCCAATTTCCCCCCACATATATTACCGTGGAACTACTGGGGAGTATGGAAAATCCATTACCACCACGTAAAAGGAGGGAATCCTGTGGTGATGTTCAAAACCCTGCAGTGGTCATGATAATATGTCAGATCCAGGAGAACTGCAGGTGACAATCCTGGGACTGCTGTCCTAGTTCTTAAAAATGATTACTAAGTAAATGTGGCTCAATCAATCGGATTTATTGAGCGCTTTCTGTGTTCGGTGCACCGTACTAAGCCCCTGGGGGAGACAACACAGTGTTATAACAGACACATTCCCTGCTCCCAACGAGCTTACTCTGGCTTACCTGGGAAGTTGGACTATCCCATGTTGGAGTGGTCAATCAAGTTGGAGTTGAAAATGCCCAGTTTTGTTCTTTTACCTCATCATCATTAAAGTAGGACTTTGTGGTATGTCTAAATCTATAGATTAAATAATTTTGGAGCATGAATCATAAGGAGGGAATTTATGTGCCAAATCTGATTAACCTGATTAACTTATTTCTATCCCAGCACTTGGATCAGTGCTTGAAAAATTCCATTAAAAAGCCTGTTATATTGAACTCTCCCAAGTGCTTAGTACAGTGCTCTGCACACAGAAAGTCCTCAAAAAATATGATTGAGTCTCCCATTTATAATGGTATTATTATCATTCATGATAATCAGTGGCATTTATTGAGCACTTACTATATGCAGAGCACTGTACTAGTGCTTGGGAAAGCAGAGTAGAGAAGCAGCATGGCTCAGTGGAAAGAGCACGGACTTGGGAGTCAGAGGTCGTGGGTTCTAATCCCAGCTCTGCCACTTGTCAGATGTGTGACTTTAGGCAAGTCACTTAACTTCTCTGTGCCTCAGTTACCTCATCTGGAAAATGGGGATTAAGACTGTGAGCCTCATGTGGGATAATCTGATTACCTTGTATCTACCCCAGCACAGAGAACAGTGCTTGGAAAATAGCAAGTGCTTAACAAATACCATAATTATTGTTATTTTTATTACAGTAGAGTAGAGTTGGCATAAACGATCTGTGCCCACATGGAACATACAGAAACCATCACCACTGAGCCATAGCCCCCTCCCCTTCCAGTTCTAGTTCCAGCGTGGCTCAGTGGAAAGAGCCTGGGCTTCGGAGTCAGAGGTCATGAGTTTGACTCCCGGCTCTGCCGCTTGTCAGCTGTGTGACTGTGGGCAAGTCACTTCCCTTCTCTGTGCCTCAGTTACCTCATCTGGAAAATGGGGATTAACTGTGAGCCTCACGTGGGACAACCTGATTAGCCTGTATCTACCCCGGCGCTTAGAACAGCGCTCGGCACATAGTAAGCGCTTAACAAATACCAACACTATTACCACTGTGAGGTATGGGAGAGACCTTGAGGGGGTTCAGAAACCTGCACTGCTTCTTTAAGCTCTCTTGCACTCTTTCTAATTGTGGGTGAGAATGATGATACAGTGCTTTCTGTTCCATAGATGTAATCACTGAAAACATTTTTATATCTGGAAAACCATCCTGGGGAATGGTAGCAGAGAAAGTAGATGCAAAGCCTTTCATAAAGTGTCAGACTACGGAGACAGACTGGCGAGCCTGTGAATGTCAACTCAAGAGACACAACGGCTTGTTTCTGTGCATCTACTTAGTTGTCTGCACTTGTCTTGTTCAGTTAAGTCACTGTTCTGGCCACGGCACCTGCCTTGGAGCACAAAGAAACTTCCCCTAATGCCACTTGGCCCCAAAATAAATGAGTCTTTTGAGATTATAATGTCCGGTGCTGAGTCTGACCTGTTAGAGTCCAGAATGATTTCAAGCTTTTTATAATAATAATTAGTAATAATAATTACTGTACTTCTTAAGTGCTTACTATGTGCCAAGCTCTAAGTGCTGGGGTAGATACAAGTTAATCAGGATGGACACAACCCCTGTCTCACGTGGGGCTCACACTCTTAAAACCCATTTTTTACAGATGAGGAACTGAGGCACAGAGAAGTTAAGTGACTTGCCCGTGGTCACACAGCAGACACGTGGCAGAGCAGGATTAGAACCCACATCCTATGACTTCCAGGCTCATGTTCGATCCACTATACCATGCTGCTTCTCTAATGCTTTGATGGTTTGGTGGTGCTGGGGGGGAAAGGGGAGAAGGCAGGGGGAAGGAAGATGGTGTGTGTATGTGTGTGGTTCTATGAACGAGTTCATGAACATATGTAAGTATGAGCTTGGATGTGTCTACACTTTGCTCCCTTTCTTCCAAGGGCTTCCAATCTGGATCCATGCAATCATTATTCCATTCAGTCGTATTTACTGAGCACTTACTGTGTGCAGAGCACTGACTTAAGCGGTTGGGAGAGGACAATATAACAATAAACAGACACATCCCCGAACTATCTTTCCTGGTATCACTCTTCCCTATCCGTCCTGGCCAAGGCCCAGTTCCAAACCCAGTTTCTGGTGAAACACAATCCTTCACTGTATGGTCTGCTTTTCAAAAGCGGTGCCATTTAGTGTATTATCAATCTCCCCACATCCTGCTGTGGTCACCAATAGGGCTACCCTCTGCTCATCTCATCCTTATTCTCCTCTCTCACCATCCCAGCCCCAAACTCCACATCTCCATCTCAGCCTCATCACATGCTCCTTATTACCTTCTTATTACCCACTAACTCCCCTCCCCCTCCATCCACCTCCCCCGTGACACTGCTCTGCTGTGGTCTCTGGAATCCCTGCTCCATAACAGGCAAACTTGATTGATTTCCTTCCCCCTGGATCTGATCTCAGCAGACTAACTCCATCCCTTGCCATTAAAGGGATCACGCTCCCTCCCGATGACCCCATGAATCCTCCTGCTTTCTCCCAGTGTGACCTCACATTCTCCCACTCTATCCAACGCTCAGGGAATAGGGAAGGAATCTATTCACTCCTCACTCTCACCTTTCATGGATGGCCACTTCTGGAGCATCTAGTGCCAGCTGATTGGGACGTCACTTCATTTGCATCGACTATCCACTAATGCTAGTCACTGGGGCACCTATCTCTTCCAGGACTCGCTGCTGAATTTCTAAATGTGTTTGAAGCCAATGTCACCACCCTCTGCCTAACTTCATCACGGGTGATCATCATCAGAGTCTTCAGCATCCACAATGACAATCCTAATGATGCCCAGCTCACTGGTAGTTTCCAGGCACCCCATCAGCTCTTTCCATCTTACTTATCATCTCTCTTTTCCCAAATCAGATGAAACTTCTCTTCTTTCTCAGGGTCAATCCATCAATCACTGGTATTTATTGAGAACTTACTGCATGCAGAGCACTGATCTAAGTGCTTAAGATCCCCTAACTACACTGAGTTACTGCTCTCTCATCTCTTCTCGGTGGAACTGTAAAGCACATCTCAAATTCCCAAATCTATACTCCCAAACCGACATTTCCAGCCCTAATCTTGCTCCTTCACTGCAGTGTCACATTTCTTCCTGCCTTCAAGACATCTCTACTTGGATATCCCTCCGTCACCTCAAACTTAACATGTCTAAAACAGAACTCCTTATCTTCCCATCAAAACCCAGTCCTTCCTCTCACTTTCCCATCACTGTAGATGGCATTACTATCTTTCCTGTCTCACAAGCCCATAACCTTGGCATTTTCCTTGGCTCCTCTCTCTTATTCAAACTTTATATTCAATCCATTAGTAAATCCTGTCAGTTTGACCTTCACAACATCGCTAAAAATAATAATAATAACGATGGTATTTGTTAAGCGCTTAGAATGTGCCAAGCACAGGGTAATCAGATTATCCCAGGTGGGGCTCACAGTCTTAATCTTCATTTTCCAGATGAAGTAACTGAGGCACAGAGAAGTTAAGTGACTTGCCCAAAGTCGCGCAACTGACAAGTGGCAGAGTCGGAATTAGAACCCACGATCTCTGACTCCCAAGCCCATGCTCTTTCCACTAAGCCACTAAGACAAATATAGATACATATCACTTGCATCACATTTATTATTCATTAGTTTAACTATTTAATATTCAATAGTTCTGAGTACTAAATAGTGGGGTAACTGCTGAACAAAACTCATGATCCTTGATTTACAGATTTGCAATCTCTGTCCTGTTTTTGTTTCACTTATTCAGAAGACAATTTCCTACAGTTAAATTTCCATCCAGGCTTCCTTTACACTCCCATTTTCAGTGACTCATAACTTTCTGAGAACTTTTTGGCTGAAACTGTATGCTTGGTTTCTCTGCCGAAGGGTGATTTGTATGTGTGTGTGTGTGTGTGTGTGTGTGAGTATTTAAGTCAAATCTAGTCTGTCATTTGTGAGTTATGGGAGAGTGAAAAAAAGTAATTTCAGCTTGAGAAAAAGTATTTTGCTCACTGATTTAACCTTAAAATGATGGAATAATTTGGCAAATGGTTACACTCTCTTGAGGAATAACCCTCTGGGTGTGTTTTGTGGAAAAAAAACAAACAAAACCAAACTATGAAATCCAAAATGAGCCTTCTAGTAGAATCTTACATCTGTGGTCATGGTTGGGTGGGACTTGAGGGTCCTTTAGCATCCTGTCTGCTATGGCCACAGAGTTCCCACATGTACATCAGAGGGACACTATGGCTTGGAAGCCCAGTGGTTGCTCCTTGGCAGATTTGATGGCAATCCACAACTGCTCCCTGCCCTGGCCCAAACGGGCGTAAGTGTCAGGGGGACTGGCTTCAAATGGTAAGAGAGGTAAGCGGTGTTTTCTACAAAACCGTTCAGCCCATGTTTCCCCGCTCCTCAAGAACCTTCAGTGGTTGTCCATCCATCTCCGCAACAAACAGAAACACCTCACCATTGGCTTTAAAGCACTCAATCACCTTGCCCCCTACTGCCATCTAGCCCGCACACTTTGCTCCTCTAACGATAACCTTCTCAATGAAACTCGATCTCATCTATCTTGCCGCTGACCTCTCGCCCACATCCTGCCTCTGGCTTGGAAAGCCCTCCCTCCTCAAATCTGACGATTACTCTCCCCCACCCCCTGCTTCAAAGCCTTATTGAGGACACATCTCCTCCAAGAGGCCTTCCCTGACTAAGCCCTCTTTTACTCTTCTCCCCTCCCTTCTGCGTCACCGTGACTTGCTCCTTTTTTCATCCCCCCTCCCAGTTCCACTGCACTTAAGTATGTAGCTGTAATTTTATTTATTTATGCTGTCTGCTCCCCCCACTGGATTGCAAACTCATCATGGGCAGGGAACAGTTCAGCTATATCGTTCTATCGAATTCTCCCAAGCCCTTAGTAAATGCTTTGCACACAGTAAGTTCTCAATAAATACGACTGACTGACTAAGCAATCCTCTCAGGACAGCATGGGGCAAAGTTGGCCATGTACTCCCCAAAACCCCCAAGGTGGCCACCACTTGGGATATTCAGGATAGTGCCCATACCACTGACCTCGTCGATGTGGCTGCCATCCCTGGGCAGATTACCCACTGCCCTCTCTGCCACATGCGTGGCAGCCATCTTTAGTTTTATTTTTCACACGGTTCCCCCGCTTCCCCACCCTCCAAAATAAAAGACTGTTTTAAAAAAACCTTTTTCCCTTCCTCGCCTACAAGCAGGGAAGTTTTTCTCCCTCCTGTTTCCATGGACCTCAGGGGTGGCAAAGGACCACTTGATTCAGGGGAGCCTGGAACTTCCCTCCATCTAGGTTGGGCCATCCGTGGCCTTTGACACAGGGGCCAGAGATCGGCTCTCTCTGATGCAAGGAAGGCAGAGGTCCAAAGCCTTTTCTCCCACATAGATCTTGAGTCCTGAGTCTCTGAGCTTCAATAAACTCGAACCCTCTTCTCCCCATGGGCACAGAACAGACAGCCAAGGAGAGAGAGAGAGATCAAGAAGTGGATCTGAGCCAGAGCCCGGAAGAAGCTGGAGTAGGAGGGAGTGGGTGGCTGGAAGTGAGAACGCTGTCAAAAGGATTGGGCTGGGAGTCAGGCTTATTGCTGGGGATACCAAGGCTAGGCTGCCAACTGAGGCAGACGGTGGACCCTCTGGCCATAGCTGTTTGCCAACAATCTCCCAACGAGGAGTGTCAGGATCCCCAACCTTGGCCGGGGAGACCGGGTTTGGACCCACAGCTGTTCAGGGTAAGGCCAGGGTCCTGGGGATTTGGGGTTGTAATTGCAGGTCTAGGCGGTTGGTCACTTTGTTTCTCCTCTCCTACTTCTCTTCCCCTGCTTGGGTCTGAGCCTGGCTTGCCTGTCTGAGTCTACGGTGGGCAGCATCTGAATCTTCGTCGTCTAAGCCTTCGATAGACAGCGGGAGACCTTTCCCCAGGCTTAGCTTCTGGGTTTGGCTCTCCAGTGGAAAAATTGCCCCCGATCACACACACCACTTAGTCTGCCAGGACCTCTGGATTGTGGCCCACCAGACTGTCTCCCACTGTGCCTATTGGACATCAAGAAGCCTGTGTCCAATCGCCAAAGAAGTGAGCCGTATGAGGGAATTCCTGTCACTTCCTGGGCTCAGTGCAGTGGGGATACCTGGGTTTCCTGGAGACTTGCTGGGGAACCGGCACTGTAGCAGTTTTTCTCCAAGAGACAGAGGTAGGTGGGGACCGAGTACCCCCAGAATCGACAAGTCACTGAAGACAGGAGGAATGGGTTATTGGGTGGGACAGAAAGGAACCCCTTTCCCATTCACCCCTATCACACGTACTTTCAGAGGCGGGGCAATCCACCCAAAGGAGGGTACTGGAAATTCTAGTTTCCACCTCTGATAGCCCAGCCTGTCAGCAACATGAAACCTGGTTCTCACATAAACGTACATACAATAATAGTAATAATAATAATAATGATTGTGGTATTTATTAAGTTCATACTATGCGCCAGGTACTGTACTAAGCTCTGGGGTGGGTTCAAGGAAATCGGGTTGGACACGGTCTCTGTCCCGCATAGGGCTCACAGTCTTAATCGTAGCTCAGTGGAAAGAACACGGGCCTGGGAGTCAGAGGTCATGGGTTCGAATCCAGGCTCTGCCACTTGTCAGCTGTGTGACTGTGGACAAGTCACTTAACTTCTCTGTGCCTCAGTTACCTCATCTGTAAAATGAGGATGAAGACTGTGAGCCCCACGTGGGACAAGCTGATTACCCTGCATCTACCCCAGAGCTTAGAACAGTGCTTTGCACATAGTTAAATACCAACATTATTATTATTTTATTAGTCCTCATTTTCCAGATGAGGGAACTGAGGCACAGAGAAGTAAAGTGACGTTTCCAAGGCCACTTAGCAGACAAGTGGCAGAGCAGGAATAAGAACCCACGATCTTCTGACTCCATCACACCATGCTGTTTCCCTAATGAAGTCCCCCTTCATCATTTTGAATTCCTCTCAGTTTTGCCAAGTCAACTTACTGCCGGACACACCAGAAGTTATGCAAGATCCAGGTGGGCCAGGAAAAGAGCGAGGCCAGCAGACGTGAGCCAAAAATGTCCATTGGTTGTTGAAAGGCAAAATTCTCCATTTGGCACTCATGAGCTTTCTGAGCCAGAGTGAAGACATTTTCTCCTGACCTTTCCCTGAACATGTTTGCTGTGTTGGGCCAAAATAGAAATGCTATTCACATCTGGAGGCGGGACAGATTGATTCTACATTCCTTAGGGTTGGAAAGAAGTAAATCAAGTCCCCCCCAAAGCCACAGTTCTGATATTTCTGTGGTTGTTTGCTGAAACCATGGAAGGGGAAAACAAATATTTAAACCTTTATTTTGTGTCAGCCAACTCAGCCTTGGTGATAAGAGAAGGGAGAGGAGATGAAAAGAAGGAGAAAGGGAGCAGGAAGAGAAGAGGGAGAGGGACCCTACTTAAAACTCACCTCCTCCAAGAGGCTTTCCCAAACTGAGCTCCCCTTCTCCCTCTACTCCCTCTACCGCCCCCCTTCACCTCTCCGCAGCTTAACCCTCTTTTCCCCCCATCTCCCTCTGCTCCTCCCCCTGTCCCTTCCCATCCCCTCAGCACCGTACTCGTCCGCTCAACTGCATATATTTTCATTACCCTATTTATTTTGTTAATGAGATGTACATCGCCTCGATTCTATTTAGTCGCCATCGGTTTTTACGAGACGTTCTTCCCCTCGACTCTATTTATCGCCACTGTTCTCGTCTGTCCGTCTCCCCCGATTAGACCGTAAGCCCGTCAAATGGCAGGGACTATCTCTATCTGTTGCCGACTTGTTCATTCCAAGTGCTTAGTACAGTGCTCTGCACATAGCAAGCGCTCAATAAATACTACTGGATGAATGAATGAATGACAAGGCAAGAGATTGAAGCTCCTTGTAGGCAGGGACTGTGTTTACCAACTCTGATAATAAGAAGAATAACAATAATAGTAATATTTGTTAAGTGCTCTCTTTGTGGAAAATACCTTACTATGCTCTGGAGTAGTTACAAGATAATCAGGTCCCACTTGGGGCTCTTCCCTCTCTTTCCTAAGTAGGAAAGAGAACAGGTATTGACTCCCCATTTTGCAAATGGGGGCACCGAGGCACTTGGAAATTGCCTGACTTGCCCGAGGTCAAACGACAGGTAAATGGCAGAACAGGGATTAGAACTCAGGTCCTTTGACTCCCAGGCCTGTATTCTTTCCATTAGGCCAAGTTGCTTCATTCAATTTATTCAGTCGTATTTATTGAGTGGTTACTGTGTGCACAGCACTACTAAATGCTTGGGAGAGTACAATTCAACAATAAGCAGACACATTCCTGCCCAAAAATGAGATTACAATCTAGAGTTGGGGAGACAGATATTAATATAAACAAATAAATTATAAATAAGTGCTGTGGGGCTGTGAATAAAGGGAGAAAGCAGGGCAACGCAGAAGGGAATGGGAGAAGAGGAAAGGGGGGCTTAGTCAGAGAAGGCTTCTTGGAGGGCTGCTCCTGTTCTTGATAAGACTTTGAAAAGGGGGAGAGTAACTGTTGGTCAGATTTGAGGAGGGAGGGCATTCCAGGCTTGAGGCAGGATGTGGATGAGGGATTGGCTGCAAGACAGGAAAGATGGAGGCACAGTGAGAAGGTCAGTATTAGAGGAGCGAAGAGTGTGGGCTGGGTTGCAGTAGGAAAGTAGCAAGATGAGGTGGGGGGGGGCAAGGAGATGGGGTGCTTCGACGTCAACGATGAGGAGTTTCTTTTCGATGCCGAGGTGGTTGGGCAACTACTGGAATTTCTTGAGAAGTAGGGAAACATGTCCTGAGTGTTTTTGTAGAAAAATGATCTGGGTATCAGAGTGAAGTACGGACTGGAGTGGGGAGAGACAGAAGGCCGGGAGATCAACAAGGAGGCCGATGCAGAGATCCAGGCAAGCTAGGATGAATGACTGTATTAACGTGGTAGCATTTTGGATGGAGAGGAAAGGGCGGATTTTAGCGATGTTGTGAAAGCGGGACCGACCGGATTTAGTGATGGATTGAATCTGTGGGTTGAGAATGAGGGCTATATTGTACGGTAATTTCCCAAGTGCTTAGTAGGGTGCTCTGCGAAGAGTAAATGCTCCATAAATAGCACTGACCGACTGATTGGAGAGAGATGGTGAGCCTGTTCCCAAGGGGAGGATATAACTTGGGTTGTAGTCATGACCCTGGTTCACACTGCTCCCGTTTCAAGGGGTGAGAAAGGAGCCGAGCCGGTGGCTTCCTCTATTTTGGACTCTTCTCCAGCACTTCAGATGCGGGAAACCACCTGCCGATCTTGGAATGCTTCTCCAGCAGGAAATTGACTGAAGACCTCACACTATTGCACCGAGATCTAGTTGTCATCCTCCCAACAGGACCTCTAAAGTCATCATTAGCACACTCAACCTCTGCCTGAGTTGGGTGGTCAATCGCCTCAGACAATTTCTATCACCTCCTTTGTCTGCTGGCTGGGCCCCACCCTCCATTCACCTGGCTCACCTCTGGCTCACCTGCTTCTGGTCCAGGTCTTGGAGAAATGTTCGGGACAGAGACAGCTCGGGGATCCGGTTCTCTTACTGTCCCAAGGCCAAGGTCACATCACATAAACTTGGCCGGTGAGGCTGTCTTATACCCTCCTACCTTCGGTCGAGTACAAGCTTGGAAATAATAATAATAATGATGATGATAATAATAATGATAGTGATTGTATCTGTTAAGCATTTACTATGTGCCAGGCACTATAATAAGCACTGGCTGATGTAGGGACTAGAACACGGGCCTGGGCGTCAGAAGATCATGGGTTCTAATTCCAGCTCCGCCACTTGTCTGCCGTGTGACCTCTGGCAAGTCACTTCACTTCTCTGTGTCTCACTTACCTCATCCACGTAGGGATCGATACTGTGAGCCCTATGTGGGACAGGGACTGTTTCCAATCTAATTTGCTTGTTTCCACCCCAGAGCTTAGTACAGTGCCTGGCACATAGTAAGCACTTAACAAATAACATCATTGTTGTTATTATTATTACAAGCAAACAGGTTGGACACAGTCCCCAAACCACATGGGGGTCACAGTCTCAATCCCTATTTTACAGATGAGTTAACTGGGCCCAGGGAAATGAAATGACTTGCCCAAGATCTCACAGGATGCAAGTGGCAGAGCGGGATTAGAACCCATGACTCCCAGCTCGATGCTCTACCCAGTAGGCCATGCTGTTTCTCTACCTACCAGGAGACAGAGAGCCAGCCTTCACACTCTGCAAGGGCCTACCCAGGGCTGACTGCTGGATTTTGTACTTGGGGATGATTCCTGGCACGGGAAATCCAACTAATCTATTAGGGGTATTTAAGTGTGCTTACCGTGTGCAGAGCACTATGCCAAGCCCTTGGGGGAGAGCAACAGTCCTGAAAGGTAGAGCTCTTGTCCTCGTGGGGGCTAATTCGATCTACTCTTGCACCCATACTCCTCTTTCCCTAAATCTTTTCAGTTTTCTGGGACTGAGTGGGATCTCCCACTCCCCGGTATTCTAGGTGTAACCAGAATGCCCATCCTGGCTTTTGCAGAGTGACTCAATAACCCCCCTTTAAACCATTTTCCCCACCGGAGAGAAACATCCGTTGGAAGATTCCATTCAGTAACCCTTGTGGCTAATTAGTTACGGTACTTTTTAAGGCTATACTCTGTGCCAAGCACTGTGCTGAGTGCTGGGGTCGATACACATCTAACAGATCAGACCCAGGTTTGGGGCAACTCTCTTCAAGTCAACTGATTGAATCTCAGTTTGTTACAGTTTATTACTGGGAGTAAATGTTCACTATGAAATGTCCATCTGAGACATTGCCCTGGATTTAGACTTAGTCAATATTATCGTTTCTCTGTGCAATTTCAAAAATTCCGCCCAGCCTTTCTTTAAATCTCTTTTCTGGATTTCAGAGAAGGAGAGTGCAACAGGTAAATGAAGAGTGTGGGTGCAGAGAAAGAAATGTCGGTAGCTGAGGAATTGCGGTCAATACTGAAGTTAATTCTATGAACAAAACCTAATCGCCAAATTGTTAGCATAATTTCTGTTAGGTTATTTTGGTCAAAAAAGGGGCATTTTTAAACCTTAGTTTCTTCTATCCTGTTTGTTTCCTTTTCTGTTTAAGCTTCTCCTCTAACATTTGGAATTAATATTTCAGCTCATGTTTTGTGTAATGCTTAATCTCCTGAAGCCTTTTTGTACAATAATGTTGTTAGTAATTCATGAATTGTATATAAACCAGGAACATATGTAGAAGTAAAACACTTTTTCTCATAAACCAAAGATGATGCCTTAATTATGCCAAATTATAACATCTAAATTTTCACAATAGACTATACTTGGGGATTTGTCTTTTATTAATTCTGGAAAAATTAGTACTGGAAAAATGTAAAGAAACACATATATGTAAAAATTCACACTTGTTCAGTCTGATGGCCATAGCATCCATCCCTGAAGAAATATCTGTATCCCTCCTGAGTTGTGAAAGTGGGCAGGAATAGCTTTATCTCATCATTATATCAGGTATCCCATGGTCTATAGAATTTATTTTGCAGTCTGGGATAGGAACTCAATATTTGATGCTAATCCCCTGCATTAGCCATTGCTTTCTTTTCTACATCTTTTTTTTCTTCAACATCTCTCTACCACGGGCCTGAGATTTATGCTGAGATGAATTTTAAGGGGACCAGGGTTCTAATTTCAGCTCTGCCACTTGCCTGCTGTGTGATCTTGGGCAAGTCATTTAACTTCTCTGATTTTTCTCCCCCTTCAGATCTAAGACCTCTCTTAATTATATCTAGCTCAGTGCTTAGTACAGTGCTTAGCACATAGTGATTGCTTAAAGAATACCACAATTATTATTGATATAACATTAGAGGAGTGGGAACATTCATGATAGTTCTTGAAGGAAAGGAGCTATTTAAGGCTTATGAATTCAATAATGAATAAACATAGAGTAGATAAATTGAATGACATCATCATCATCATCAGTGGTATTCATTAAGCATTTACCGTGTGCAGAGCGTTTGGTACAGTACAATACAACACACTTGATAGACATATTCCCTGCCCACAATAAGCTTAGAGTCTAGAGGGAGAGACAGACATTAATCTTAATAAATACGACTGAGTTAATGAATCTGTCTATCTAAACCTATCTCGAGCACGGGCTTGGGAGTCAGAGGACATGGATTCTAATCCCGACTCTGCCACCTGTCTGCTGTGTGACCTTGGGCAAGGTGCTTAACTTCTCTGTGCCTCGGTTACCTCATCTGTAAAATGAGGATTAAGACTGTGAGCCCCACGTGGGACAACCTGATTACCTCGTATCTACTCCGGCTCTTTGAACAGTGTTGGGCACATAATAAGCACTTAACAAACACCACAATTATTAATTATTATTATTAAATAATTTATAATATGTAATTTATACACAGTACATAAATGCTATGGGTTTAAGTGTAGGGGAAATATCAAATGTCCACAGGTCAAAGATCCAACTGCGGAGATGATGGAAAAGGGAAAGGCCTCTTGGAGGAGATATGACCCTATTAAGGCTTTGAAGGTGGGGAGTGGGATGGTCTGGGTTATATGGAGAGGGAGGGAGTTCCAGGCTAGGTGAAGGACGTGGAAAAGAAGTTGGCAGTGAGATAGATGAGATCGGGGTACACTGAGTAAGCTAGTAAGCTGGCGCTAGAGGTATAAAGAAAGTGTTCTGGGCTGTAAAGGAGCTATGCCATATGGAGAACACTTTATTTTTCCTCTCCAGGAATCCTGTCAGTATTTGATGTAGTCCCACAGAATGACTTTGAGTTGTCATAGATCCCGGTTCCACGCCTTCATTGCATTCTCTAACACCTGACGGTTACCTACTCCTTCCCCCAATCCGTGGTTCCCCTTCCCAAATGATCTCCTCTGGGTCTTGTCTTCCCTTCACCCTCTCCTGTCCAGATCTGCAGGTCTTTCTGGGCAGGAACGTCTGCCGAAGCCAAAGTGAACTCACCTCCTGAAAGAGGTCACAGTGTAGAGAAGCAGTGTGACCTAGTGGAAAGAACATGGGCCTGGAAGTCAGAAGGACCTGGGTTCTAAGCCCCGCTCTGCCACTTCTCCTGTGTGACCTTGGGTAAGTCACAGGAGCCATAGTGAACTCCCATCAGACAGCCCGAAGGAAACACAGTGACCTCCCTGCAGACCCCAGGGCAGGAGCCATAGTGAACTCCCACCAAACCCCACAGCACGACACTTGCAGAAGCAAATAGGACAGGACTCTCTGGGCAAACCCTCTCTCTCTCTCTCTTATTCTTTTTCTCACTCTCTCTGTCTCTCTATCTCTCTCTCTCGCTTCCTTCCTTTCTCTCTCCTTTTCCCTCCATAGCTGCTTTCCTATCATTATTGTAGATGTTGGCAATTCTTGAGCAATATGAAGCCCAGGTCTTAAGATCCACGGAAAGCGACTCAAATGGCTTAGCGATTTACAAGTGATTTTTTTGTTGTTGGCTTTTTTTAAAGAAAATGATGGAAATTTAGTGCTTATGAAAAGGAGGGACCTGGAGCAGAAACTAGGGCCAAAATGAAGCGGACAGGTGTTGGGTAATTTTCCATTTGCAACTCTGCCAATGTTCTTCAGAGCTGTGCAATGTTCAATATGCTTGCTATTTGAGTGCTGGGCCTCCCAAGTGCAGAGATTGCCAATTATGTTGAATTGTACATTGTTCTGAGATGTCCACAAGTGTCCACTAAGGACTCATTGGGAAACACTAAGGTCACTGCACTGGTGATCCGAGCCACATTTTGAATCTACTTTTCCAGAGCAAAAAGCCTCCTGAAAGTTAGCCTTTTTGAAGAGAACCACAAAATATTTGGCAAGTGATTTGATGCTGCATGTTTTTTCCTCCTGCAACCTTACGAGTAGTATCCGTGTAGAAATGAATTGCTAATGAAGCTTAAAGATGAATATTAGAAATGCAAACAGTCGTCTTTTTTTTGCACAAGACCCCTCTTGTGGTCTACGGAAGTGAAGCAGCGTGGCCCATTGCAACGAGCATGAGACTGGGAGTCAGAGGACCTGGGTTCTAATTCTGCCTCTGCTACTTACCTGCTGTGTGACCTTGGGCAAGTCAGTTAACTTCTTTGTGCCTCAGTTCCCTCGTCTGTAAAACGGGGATTAATAGTCGCTCCTACTTGACTGTGAGCCCCATGTAGAACAGGGACTGTGTTCAATCTGTTTATCTTATAACTATCCCAGCACTTGGCAGATAGTAAGTGCTTAACAAGTGCCATAATAATGATGCTCTACTTGAATTTAATGGAAAGTGTATGACTCAGCAGTGTGAGAAGCAGTGTGGCTTAGGGAAAAGAGCATCCGACTGGAAGTCAGAGGAGCTGGGTTCTAATCCTGACTCCATCATTTATTTTCTGTGTGACCTTGGGCAGGGGACTTTTCTTCTTTTGCCTCAGTTACCTCATCTGTAAAATGGGGATTAAGACTGTGAGCCCCATGTGGGATAGGGACTGTGTCTAACCTGATGAGCTTGTATCTACCCAGCACTCAGTATATTTAGTCAATATTTTTTATTGAGCACTTGATAATAATGATGGCAGTTGTTAAGTACTTACTACTTGGCAAGCACTGTTCTAAGCGCTGGGGTAAATACAAAATCATTAGGTTGGATACAGTCCCTGTCCCACCTGGGGCTCACAGTCTTAATCCCCATTTTGCAGATGAGGGAAGTGAAGCACAGAGAAGTGACATGACTTGCCCATGATCATACGGCAGACAGTGGCAGAGCCAGGATTAGAACCCAGGTCCTTCTGACTCCCAGGCCCATGCTCTATCCACCAGGCAAGTGCAGAACACTGTACTAAGCTCTTGAGAGAGTATAATATAACAAACAGTCATATTCCTTGCCCACATGAGCTCAGAATCTACAGTCCAGTGACTGGCACATGATAGGCACTTAAAAAATAGCCTTAAAAATCCAAAAATAACAACAAAAGAAAACCAACTTTATATCTGTGAGCGAAGACACACAATTCTGTCTAGAACCTTGAAATAGATGATAATTAGAGAAGCAGCGTGGCTCAGTGGAAAGAGCACAGGCTTGGGAGTCAGAGGTCATGGGTTCGAATCCCAGCTCTGCCACTTGTCAGCCGTGTGACTGTGGGCAAGTCACTTAACTTCTCTGTGCCTCAGTTACGTCATCTGTAAAATGGGCATAAAGACTGTGAGCCTCACGTGGGACAACCTGATGACCCTGTATCTACCCTAGCGCTTAGAACAGTGCTCTGCACATAGTAAGCGCTTAACAAATACCAACATTGTTATTATTATTATTATTAAATTTGCCATTATAACACCGGTCTGAGCCCCTTTCATTTGTTGGTAACCTTGGAAGAATGCGATTTGATTCTTCCCTTCCAAGCAGGAATGCCCATCGCTTGGGCACAGAGGGGAGAAAAGCCTCTTCCACATTTTTCTCATATTTTCCATCATGCCTGGGATTTCACTGAAATCTCCTAGCCCCCAGTTGGCCTAGGCAAGGGAAACTCCAGCCCAGACAAAGGTCGTCTGCAGGGCACCCTGGAATATACGGAGGCAGTGAGTCAGTCGTATTTAGACTGTGAGACCGTTCTTGGGCAGGGATTGTCTCTATCTGTTGCCGAATTGTACATTCCAAGCGCTTAGTACAGTGTTCTGTACATAGTAAGCGCTCAATAAATACGATTGAACGAATGAATGAATTTATTGAGCGCTCACTGTGCGCAGAACACAGCACTAGGCACTTGTGAGACGACAGTAGAGTGATTTGCTATTGTTTTAATGAGATGTTCTTCCCCTTGACTCTATTTATTGCCACTGTTCTTGTCTGTCCGTCTCCCCCAGTTAGACCGTAAGCCCGTCAAAGGGCAGGGACTGTCTCTATCGGTTGCCGATTTGTCCATTTCCAAGCGCTTAGTACAGTGCTCTGCACATAGTAAGCGCTCAATAAATACTATTGAATGAATGAATTAATGATATCACAGACCCATTCCCTGCCCACGATGAGCTTACAGTCTAGAGGAGTAGGACTTGCTCTCCACTGGGGTTAAGCCCTGCTGAGTACAGAGCTGCAGAGTAGGTGCCAAAAAGCCAAGGTGAGTCCCCCTTGTAAACTTGAACTTCTGTGAGCTTCTGATACCATCTTGTCAAGAACCACAGCAAGAATAGATCTCCAGAGGTCACCCGGTCTGTCCCCATCTCGGACAGGAGGTGGGTCCAAAAGTGACTGAACTACGTGCGAAAGGTCTGTGTCAAAACCAAGACGCGTTTAGGAAGTCATGGCTCCAAGCTCTTACCCGAGGTCGCGCACCAGACAAGTGGCGGAGCTGGGACTAGAACCCACTTCCTTCTGACTCGCTGGCCTGTGCTCTATCTACTAGGCCATACTGCTTCCAGAGAAAGAAAAGGTTGTTACGGGGCGGGGGACAGAGCAAGGGGTGGCAAGGGAGAGAGAAGGGGAAGGAGAAACGCCAACAACAGCTTTAGGACGAGGAATCTTTTAGACTGTGAGCCCGTTGTTGGGCAGGGATTGCCTCTATGTGTTGCCGAATTGTACATCCCAAGCACTTAGTACAGTGCTCTGCACACAGTAAGCGCTCAAGAAATATGATTGAATGAATCCCTTAGGTATGAACACGAAGGGAGTAAAAAGGGAGTAAAAACGAAGGAAATAAAATACAGTTCCCAACCAGGAACTGTAAAGTCAAGGTGTAACACCTCTGAAATGATCTTCCCCGTCACTTTGTGTCTTGGAGAGCATCTCTACGCCTTGCCCAACAGATCTGAGGATTTCTCTTCATACGGATCATTTTGACTCTTCTGCTTAGAGTAAGCGGGAAAGCAGGGGAGATCACGGAGTTGATTGGAATGTCGTCAACTGTGTGTGTCGGTCTGGGGGAAGAAAAGGAAGGGGGAGGGGAACTGCTGAGAGTAATTGAAAGGTTTCTTTATTGGAGTATCTCCTTACACTGCTTCTCTGTCTGTATAAATTGTATCTGTGTGGTCCACGCTGCCAAGCAATCCTGGCCAATTTTGTCTCCGTTGTCATTTTAAAAACTTGGTTTTAAGGCAGGCTTTCTTGGAATCCAGTAAAAGACTGCTGAAGAGTTCCCCCGCCCCAAGACCGTGAGCTCACTGCGGGCAGTGAATGTCACTGTTTATTGTTCTATTCTACTTTCCCAAGTGCTTGGTACAGTGCTGTGCACACAGTAAGCACTTCATAAATACAATTGAATGAACGAATGAATGAAAGACTCATAGGAACGTACAGGTTCGTGGAAGCTGAAAATTGGAAAGCATTTTTGATCAAAGAGTCATTGGATTTTGCAGGGTTTTGCTTGTCTTGTCCAATTGTATTTACTGAGTACTTACTGTGTGCAGAGCTCTGTACTGAACACGTGGAACGTACAATTCAGCCCTGTTGATGGTGCCCTCCCTCTGTCTCTTTCTCAGGTTTTACCCCACCCCTGCCCCATTCCCCCTTCCCTCTCTCTCTCCTTGTCTATCTCTTCCTCTGTCTTCCCCTTCTACCTCTTCCCATAACTCTCATAGGCAAAGACTCAGAAAAACGTGCAGATTCATGGAAGTTGAAAGTTGCATAATGTTTCTGGTCCAATGACCATTGGATTTTGTAATGTTGTGTTTGTTCACTGGTAAGTCACTTCACTTCCTCTGTGCCTCAGTTATCTCATCTGTAAAATGGGGATTAAGACTGTGAGCCCCGTATGGGTCAAGGACTGAGTCCAAACCAATTCTCTTTTATCCAGCGCTTAGTAGAGTGGCACATAGTAAGAGCTTAAGTCATATGACAATTATTTATTCTTATTGTTTTCTCTTTTCAGACTTTTTTTCTTCTCCTCTCTTTGGGAAGGTGCATGTCTTAGTGGAAAGAGCATGGGCCTGAGTTTCAAAGTACCCATGTTCTCATCCTGGCTCTACCACCTATCTGCTCTGTGGTCTTGAGCAAGTCACTTAGTAACGGGTGCCTCAGTTTCCTCATCTGTAAAGTAGGGATTCAGTTCCTGTTCTCCCTCCTACTTAGACCGTGAGCCCCATGAGGAACAGGGGTTAATTAATGATGATATATGTTAAGCGCTTACTATATGTCAAGCACTGTTCTAAGGGATTGTGTCCACCCTGATTATCTTGTATCTACCCCAGCATTTAGTACAGTGCTCTGTACCTAGTAACTGCTTAACAAATGCCATTATCATTACCTTTTCTCTCCCCCTTTAGAGTTTTTTCCTCCCCCTTCCACTCTCACCCATCTTTCTTCTCTCTTCCCCCTTTTCTCTCTTGACTCTTTGCCCTCCCCTTTCTCTCCCCTTACCTATTTCCCTCTCTATCTCCTCCCTACTCTCTCCCCAACTCTCTCTTCTACCCTTCCTCTCCCTCTCTCTCCCCTCTTTCCCTCACTCTCTCACCATCTCTCCTCTCCTTTACCAATTAATAATAATAATAATAATGGTATTTGTTAAGTGCTTACTATGTGCAAAGCACTGTTCTAAGCACTGGGGGGATACAAGGTGATCAGGTTGTCCCACGTGGGGCTCACAGTTTTAATCCCCATTTTTACAGATGACGGAACTGAGGTACAGAGAAGTTAAGTGACTTGCCCAAAGACACACAGCTGGTGAGCGACAGAGCCGGGATTAGAACCCATGACCTCCTACTCCCAAGCCCGGGCTCTTTCCACTGAACCACGCTGCTTCTCCTATTATATATGTTTCACCAATTGGTGGTTTCTAGCAATCTCTGATGTTAACCGGTTGATTGACTTTGGCTCCTTATGAAAGCTGTCAGTTAAGAATCATAATACCAACACAAAAATCTTAAAATAAATATTGTACCCCAACAAACTTACATAATGTAAACCCTTATCAGACATAGCAGATTAAACCCAGCCTTAGCTTCGTTACCTAGTATTTTTTGCATTGATCGCTTTACCCCCTGATCCTGCACCCTTCAAACAGTGTGACAATTCTCTCATTATACCAAAAGGAATATAACAAAAATGCACTCATAGTTGTGAAACGGAACTTTTTTAAGAATGGCCTCAACTTTTACGCAACCCTAGAAGTGTGATAGCAATAGGATTTCAGGTTGCTAATAAATCAAATTAAGTGCATTTCTGTCATGACCAACGTAACTGATCTCCACTAGGCTGAAAGCTCCTAAACTGAAAGTACAACTCTATTGTACTATACCCTCCCAAGCATTAAGAATTCAACAAATACCATTTATTGATTGACTGATCTATAGCAGTTCATCATAATCAAGGACGATCCATATCTTTCTCACCTCTCAATGACAGCATGTTCATGATCTTCCTAAAATCCAACTGTCATTTAAGAAGCCTATAATGGGATTCCTCTTCTTCTGCTCAACCTTTAAGAGTCAAATCCTGAATCCTGTGAATATAGAACATTCATCCTGAACTATGACATTGTTAGAACGAGCTATAGTAAAGGTTCACATGGGTCAGCAAAATGTGATTTAAACATCATTTTAATGAAAAAAAGGTTTTATAGATACATTAGTCAAAGCTATTCAATGCAAGGAAAAACACACTACGTCTCAGAAACCACACCTTCTGAAAACAAGGCTCTTACAATCACGGTACTGAAGTATGGTTGAGAGTATTCATAATGTATAAGGCTCTGTTCCGTACTCTCATTATTACTCATAATGAGATTTTTTTACACTGAGTGCTGGGGTCTATCCAAGAAAATCGGGTCAGACACAGTCCCTGTCCCTCATAAGGCTCACACTCTAAGGGCGGAGAGAACAGCTACTGAATCCCCATTTTACAGATGAGGAAACTGAGGCATAGAGCAGTTAAGTGACTTTCCCAAGGTCACACAGGTGAGTGGCAGAGGTAGGATTAGAACCCAGGTCCCAGGTCCAAGCTCTTTCCACAAAGTCATGTTGCTTCCCACTAATTGTTTCCATTTTTATTTTTTTTTGCTGTGGAATACTGGTATTCTCCACTTCTCACCACATGTACAAGCAGAGCAGTCTATAACAAGACCCATGAGTCTTGAATGGACTGGAAATCTGGGAGCCAACCCAACCTCCTTCTGGCCTATAGCCTGTCCAAGGGCCTGCCACCTGAGTCCTATTCATTGTTCTATTGTACTTTCCAAGCACTTAGTATAGTGCTCTGCACACAGTAAGTGCTCAATAAATAGGATTGAATGAATGACTATTAAATGAGTTATTTGAGGTCAACCAGAAGTGGGGGGGATCACAGGTGGCTCTCGGGACTTGGAGTCAGTCAGATAGTTATATTTATTGAGCTCTTACTGTGTACAGAGCACCGTACTAAGCGCCTGGGAGAGTAGAATATAACAATAGACACATTCCCTTGCCCACGATGAACCTATAGTCTAGAGGGGGCAACAGACATTAATATCAAGAAATACATTACAGATATTTACATAAAGGAGCAGATGGCAAATATCCAATCTGCCACGCTTAATAGTTGTGGGCACATCTATGCACATTTGTTTTTATCATTTGAAATTATGCTTACTGCATTTTTACCAATTATGTGCTTGCAAATGGTGTCCACTTTCATCCCTGATTAGAATGTAAGCTCCTCTAGGGCAGACATTCTGTCTTTGACTTCACTGAGGTGGTCCCCAACATCTAGCACAGTGACCCGCGAAGAGTAAATGCTCAACAAATAATGGAATGATCAAGATTCATCCATTCATTCAGTTGTTTTTGAGTGCTTACTGTGTGCAGAGCACTATACTAGGCACTTGGGAGAGTATGATATAACACTATACAGTCACATTCCCTACCCACAATGAGCTTATAGTCTAGATAAATTTAATAAATTATGTTTGTATAAATAAATAAATTACAAGTGCTGTGAGGCTGGGGGTGGGGGTGAATAAAGGGAGCCGGTCAGGGCGTTGCAGAAGAGAGTGGAAGAAGAGGAAAGGAGGGTTTAGTCAGGGAAGGCCTTTTGGAGATGTGCCTTCAGTAAGGCTTTGAAGGCGGGGAGAGTAATCGTCGGCAAGTGAAGGCTACCAATCCATCTCTGTATCAAACAGAAACTCAAGGCCCTCAAGAAGCTCTCCTCTTCCTTCCTCACCGGTTGCTACAATCTAGGGAACCCGCTTTGTTCCTCTACCACCAACCGACTCACTGCACTTCGATTTTGTCTGTCTCACCATCGATCCCTTGCCCAAGTCCTCTCTCTGGCCTGGAACTCCCTCCCACTTAATATCTGACAGACCACAACTCTGCCCATAATAATGATCATAATAATTATGGTACTTATTAAGTGCTTGCTCTGTGCCAGGCATACGACAAAACGCTGGAGTGGATATAAGCAAATCGGGTTGGACACAGTCCCTGTCCCACGTGAGGCTCACAGTCTTTAATCCCCATCTTCCAGATGAGGTAACTGTGGCCCAGAGCAGTGAGGTGACTTGCCCAAGGTCACACAGCAGACAAGATTTGGAGTCAGAATTAGAACCCATGACTTTCTGACTCTCAGGCCCATGCTCTATCCAATACGCCATGCCCATCTTCAAAGCCCAATGAAAATCACATCTCCTTCAAGAGGGTTTCTCTGTCTAAGCCCTCCCTTGCTCTACTCATCCTCCCTTCTGTATATTGTACTCTCCCAAGTGCTTAGTACAGTGCTTTGCCCACAGTAAGTGCTTAATAAATACGACTGAATTGACTATAATAATAATAATAATGGTATTTGTTAAGTGCTTACTATGTGTCAAGCCTGTTCTAAGCAATGGGGGAGATACAAGGTAATCGGGCTGTCCTACGTGGGGCTCACAGTCTTAATCCCCATTTTACAGATGAGGTAACCGAGGCACAGAGAAGTTAAGTGACTTGCCCAAAGTCACACAGCTGACAAGTGGGGGAACCGGGATCGGAACCCACGACCCCTGACCTATTCTGAATGAGTAGCCCACGTACTTGGTTCTATAACCCTTAAGTATTTTGATATTCATTCCATCACCAGCCCCACAGCAAGATTCAGGACTCCTAACTCTATTGTATTTCTCAGTACTCTTTCATTCATTCATTCAATCACATTTATTGAGCGCTTACTGTGTGCAGAGCACTGTACTAAGTGCTTAGAATGTACAATTCGGCAACAGATAGAGACAATCCCTGCCCAACAAGGGGATCACACAAAAAGTGGGAGACAGACAGCAAAACAAAACAAGTAGGCATCGATACCATCAAAATAGCTCAACAGAATCATAGATATACACACATCATTAATAAAATAGAGTAATAAATAATATATACAAATATACATAGATGCTGTGGGGAGGGGACACCGTAAGCACTCAATTCACTTTAAGCTCTCAGTGAGTAAGATTGAATGATGACCGATTGATTGAATTAAGCATTCCAGCCACTGAAATCCTGAAACAGTGGGGTCTGAGAGGTTCACGAGAGTGTCCGAACCTTATCCAACCTATCTGGACTCAGCTTTACTTCAGCCTAAACCAGCTCCAGAGACACGGACTTCGTGGGAGCTGATCCGCTAGATCAGAATCCCAATCATGCAATCGTACGTATTGAGCGCTTACTGTGTGCAAAGCACTGTACTAAGTGCTTGGGAGAGTACAATATAACAATAAATAGACACAGTTCCTGCCCACAGTGAACTCAGGACCTGTGAGCAGAGCCCTGAGACTTACTACACACTGTAAACTCGATAAATTCATCCATTCGATCATATTTATTGAGCGTTTACTATGTGCAGAGCACTATACTAAGCTCTTGGGAGAGTAAGATACAGCGCTAAACAGTGACATTTCCCCGCCTACAAAGAGCTCACGGTCCAGAGTGGGGGGGGACAGACATCGCTACGAGTTACCATCGATGGATGCAGTGATTGACTGACTAACGGGTGAGCAGATCCAAAATCCAGAGCATCTGTTGGATCCTGGCACCCGGGACCTCGAAAGCGTGCACGTCCACGGGTTTAAAATCTTAAATTCTTGGTCCCCGAAAAGACCAACTGGGAAACCAAGTAATCACTACCCACCCTCTCTGGCAATCATCAGAAAGAGCTTATCTCGCTTTACAACTCAGCTCCATCCCTCGCGGGCTTGGGGTTAGCAGGGCCACCCAGCTGAGAGGGAATAGGGGGGTGGGTGACTACACCACCCAGCTCCTCCTCTTCCCCTCAAACTGGGGAGGCTACAAGCTCCCCACATCTGACCTCCTCTTTCCATTTCTACCATCTAGTGGCTACGTTTATCCATTACAGACTCCCTTATCCTTCTCCATCCCCTCTCAGCTCCTTTCTCCTCATTCTCTCCATTACCCCAAATCGTTCATATCCCACAGTGACCACCAACACATCCCCTAACCTCCGCCACCCCCCAATTCCCCTCCCCGCGGCCGCTCCATCCCTCCTTTCTTTCCAAGTCCGTCCTTTTTTAATGGTATTCGTTAAGTGCTTGCTACGTGCCAGGCACAGTTCGAAGCGCCCGGGTAGATCCGAGCCAATCAGTTTGGACACGGTCTTTATCCCACGTGGGGCTCTCAGTTTTAATCCCCATTTTACAGATGAGGCAAGTGAGGCCCAGAGAAATGAAGTGACTTGCCCAAGGTCACACAACAGACGAGTAGCAGAGCCGGGATTGGAACCAGAGTCTTTGTGCCTCCACCGCCCGCTTCCAGCCCCTACTGTGTAGAGTTGTGCACTACCCACATGATCCCTCCTCTGCTTCTTAAAGCGACTCAGGCCTCTTTCTCTCCGTCCGTTCTCTAATAGTGTGATGATCCTCAGATATTGCAACTTGCCCCTAGATGTTCCCGACGACCCCGAGCTGTCCACTTCCTTCTCACTCCACGCCGCTGACCTCCTGCTTCACCCCACCTCACCCACACCCCAACTTGGCTACAAACTGGCCCGCCTCATCACAGGTCACCTTACCATTTCTGACCACACCAACTCCTAATTACTACTTTGACTCCAGAACTAATCTGCCCTATCACCCCCACCCTTTCCCCCTCCATTGATATCTCCAAACTCTCCATCTGTGCCAAGCTATCATGCCCCTCCTGGACTCTCTCCCCTATCCTAGAGATGCAAATTCACATCCTAACTAGGGCTCTCCTCACTGAATTCACCTGTCTTGCCTCTCTGTCCCTTGGACGGTGTTGCGACATCAATCCCCATCAACGGATTAGGCATACTTTGCTCCTGTACTCATTCTGCTGGGAAGTTCCGGGTGGACATTTAGACGGCAACCCAACTTCTGCCACTGCAAATTCACCCTCGCCTTCTTCCACTGCCGTCTCTTACTCAGCAGCATTACATTTCCTCCCTCATTGACTCCCTTGTCTCCCGTCCTCCGCAATTCTTCCAGTCTTTGAAATGGCCTCCTGAAATCCCCTCCTTCCCCTTCACCCTGATGACTTCCCCAACTACATTTTTGATAAAATCAAAGCCACCAGTCAAGAGCTCCTCTAAACTCCCCGCCTCATCTTTCCAACTCCTTCCTACCCCTACGTCGACCCCCTCATATTTCTCAGCTTTTTCTCTAAGAAATAGCTTTCCAAATGTACCTCCTCTACCTGCGTCTCAGACCAAACCCCTTTTCAGTGTACCTGTCCCCATCCTTCTTCCCTATCTAACCGTCATCTTCAACCACTCATTCTCTGATGGCTCCTTCTCTGCCTTTGAATGTCATCAAGTCTTCCCGGAAATAAAGGTGTTTTCTTTGTATCCCTCCTCATCCTCTTGGGCCCATTTCTATCCAAATTCCTCCAAAGGGTTGAATTCACCCGCTGCCTTCATTTCTTCTCCTTCAACTTCCTCCTTGACCCATTACAATCTCACTTTTTCCCACCTCACTCACTGAGACTGCACTCTTCAAAGTCACCTTGCCTAATCTACTGGATTTTGCTGTCTCCTAAATCTCCCTGATCACTCAGCAATCTTCAACATTATTGATTACTCCTTTTCTTAGAAATCCTTTCCAAGCTTGGTTCTACTGACACACTGGGCATTCTTTTACAGCCTCTTTAGTTCCTTAATTGTGGGAATGCCTCAGAGCCCTGTTCTGAGGCCCCTACTCTCTTTTTACTTTTAACCTGCCCGCTAGGGAAGCGCTCAGTAAATAAACACGATAGAATGGAGGGAAGCTCATTCGCTCCCATGACTTCTGCTAGCATCATCAAGGCCTCAACCTTTCACCTGACCCGCAATCTCACATTTGCTCTTGTCTTCAGGACTATCTCCCCATCGATGACCCATGGACCCCCTCAAGCTCAATATATCTAAGATTGAACTCCTCCCTTGGAAAGGAAATTCAGTTATTGACCTGACTTTCCCATCACACTCTACACCACCACCTTCCTCCCCGCCACAGAAGCCTGACTCACTGTTAACACTGTGCGGTCTGAATTTGACTTTAATGTCTATTTCCCCCATAGACTGTAAACTCCCTATGGGGTTAAAGAAGCTCTTTAACAGCTTGGCCCCTAGTAGATAGAGCATGGGCCTGGGAGTCAGAAGGACCTGGGTTTAAATCCTGGCTTTGCCACTTCTCTGTCGTGTGATCTTGTCATGTAACTTCACACAAGTAACTTAACTTCCCTGTGCCTCAGTTACCTTATCTGTAAAATGGGGAATAAGACTATGAACCCCAAGTGGGACACAGAAGGGTCCAACCTGATTAGTTTGTATTCACCCCAGTGCTGATAGTACAAAGCCTGGCACATATTAAGTGCTTAACGGAGATGATTTTTTTAAAAAAAGGATAATGATTACAAACTCCACTGTGTTGTATTTTTCCAACCAATTAATAGAGTGCTTTGCACACAGCAAGTGCCCAATAAATACCCCTGATGGATCGATTTTCGTTCAACCCATATTCAGTCGGCCTCTAAATCCTTTCAGTTTTACCTCCCTGACATTTTTTGGATCGGACCCTTCTTTACCACCCAAATGGCTACCATTCGAATCTAGGTGCTTGCCATACCCCAGATAGGTGCCCATCAGTCTCCTCACCAGTCCTGGCCTCCCAGGCACCAGCCTCTTCACTGTCAGGTTCATATTTGAGGGTGTAAATCGGATCGTTTTTCCATAGTGTCGTTCTGCACATATCTCTCCACTCCTCAAAACCTCCATCCCTCTCCACAGCAAGCAGAAACTCCTGACCGCTGTCTTCCAGGCACTCTATCAGCTCTCTCCCTCTTATGTTCACTAGCTCTCTTCTCTCACTGCACCCCAGCTTGCACTCTTAATTCTTCCTTGGGTAGCTTTAATCCTGGGCCTTTGAACTCTTGCTCACAACCTTCCTCCTGTTTGGATCTCTCCTCATCCCTTCTCATCTGTCTGACCCTCTTCTCCTTTTCAAAACCGGTCTGAAAGCTCACTTTCTCCAGAAAGCCTTCCCTGGTTAAGCCCCACTTTCCCAGATCCATTCGGCACTTCCTATAAAATTTGTGTTTATTTACCTGCCCTTAACATTAACACTTATTCCTGGTTGGACTAACATCATCTTTAACTTATTGATCTATTTATCCTCCCCCAATTCTGTTATCACAGCTGAAGCATTTCTTTCTCTTCTGATTATTTACGGATGGCTTATGCCTGACCCAGCTGCGCTCTCAGACACAATTATTCTCTCCAAAATGCTGTTTATAGTGATCTGCACACAGAAAGCACTCAGTAAATGCGATTGATTTATTAAAATCAGGGCAGTCTTCAGAGGTCCGTTAGCCCTAAGGCAGAGGAAACATCTACCTGTATCTTCCCCCGTCAAACCCCACTCAGGGCATTGTCCGGCTCTTTGGAAGGGGGTCTCTGCGCTCTCCCTCTCCACAGTTTTCCCGTGGATAGGCTTCTGCACACAATCCTCTTCCCCAGGAGCTGCCATCGGTTGTCCACGGCCGAGAAACCCAGGAAAATGACAGGAGGGGTGCCGATGGTACTGCCCAAGGGGGTCCTGTCTGGGGGTCTCGCCAGTACCTCAAACTAAACATGTCCAGAGCAGGAGTCCTCATCTTCCTACCCAAACCCTGTCCTCCCCATCCTTCTCATCACTGAAGTCAATATCACTATCCTCCCCGTCTCCCAGGCCTGAAAACTTGGCATTATCCTTGATTCATCTATTGCAATCAGACCACACATTCAAGGTTGCCAAATCCTGCCGGTTCTGCCTTCACAACTTACTAAAATCCACCCTTTTCTCTTCATCCATCCTGCTACCATACTAATCCAGGCACTGATATCTCACCTTAACTACTGCATCAGCCTCCTCACTGGCCTCCCTGCCTCCCGTCTTTACCCGCTCCAGTCCATTCTCCACTCTGCTGCCCAGATCATTTTTCTAAAAAAACCAAAACATTCTGTTCACGTCTCCCCACTCCTCAAGAACCTCCAGTGGTTGCCCATCCAACTCCACATCAAAGAGAAACTCCTTACCCTCAGTTCGAAAGCCAACAGCTCACCCCCTCCTACTTGAACTCACTTTTTTCAATAATCTAGCCTGTAAGATTTGCTCTTATAATGCCCATCTACTCGCTGTTCCTCGATCTCTTCTATCTTGTCGATGTCTACGCACCCACATCCTCCCTCTGGCCTGGAGCTCCCTCCCCCTTCACAGATGACAGAGCAGCACCCTTCCCACCTTCAAAGCCCTATTAAAAGCACATCTCCAAGGTGGCTGCCTTGATTAAGCCCTCATTTCCCCTACTCCCTCACTCTTCTGTACCTTCTATTCACTTGGATCTGCATCCTTTAAGCACTTGATGGTCACTTCACCCTCAGTCTTGCAGTATTTATATGCAAGAGCCATAATTCCTCTTAATGTCTAGCTCCCTCTCTGGACTGTAAGCTCCTTGTGGGCAGGGAACAGGCTTACCAACTCTGTTACTTTGTTCTGCTAAGAGTCTAGTAAGCACACAGTGAGCACTCCACATGGTGCAGAGGAGAGAGCACGGGCTTGGGAGTCAGAAGGTCATGGGTTCAAATCCCGGCTCCACCGCTTGTCTGCTGTGTGACCTTGGGCGAGGCACTACACTTCTCTGGGCCTCAGTTACCTCATCTGGAAAATGGGGATTGAGATTGTGAGTCATTCACGGGACAGGGACTATGTCAACTTGAATTGCTTGTGTCCACCTCAGCGCTTAGTACAGTGCCTGGCACAGAGTAAGCACGTTAACAAATACTATCATTATTATCAATGTTATTAATAAAAGCTATTGATTGATGGATGGTTAGATGAGAGGATGGAGTGCCTAGAATAAATCTCGTGTAGTTAGATTTTGGCCTCCGAAAAGACAATTTAGGAAGTAGGCAAAGGACGAGTTCCCCCCTGTGTAGTTAGACTGACTGACACATTGCTCCTGTCCTCCTCTGGGACATGATGAGGGAAGAATGAAAGTCATAATGAAACACATTCATTGATTTATAAACTCTTTCCACCTTGGAATGCATTTGGCATTTTTTTCTTTTACAAAGATGGCAAATAAGTTACAGTTGATTTGAAGCAGCATGGCCTAGTGGAAAGAGCACAGGCCTGGGAATCAGAGGACCTGGGTTCTAAATCTGGCTCCGCCACTGGTCTGTTGTGTGACCTAGGGCAAGTCACCTAACTTTTCTGCTCCTCAGTTCCCCCTTCTACAAAATGGGGATTCAAAACCTTTCCTCCCTCCTACTTAGATTTTGAGCTTCCTCTGGGACCTGATTATCTTGTACCTAGCCCAGTGCTTAGTACGGTGCTTGGCACACAGTAAGGGCTTGACAAATGCAGGGGACATTCTCGTATTACCCAAGATCAGGGTACACTTTCATATATTGAAATTGACAGATCAGAACACTATACATTTACTGGGATTTGCCACGGCTCTTTAAATTGATCAAGATACTTACCAGTTATTATCTAGCAAGCAGGGTCAAATTATAGAGCTAAGAGCTTTGGATCCCCAACCCGGACTCATTTATGGGCCTCTTGGAGAATTCCACGATGATTTCCCCTCCTGTAGGCTAAGGGGAGGGTAAGTAATAATAATAATAATAATGTTGGCATTTGTTAAGTGCTTACTAGGTGCAGAACACCGTTCTAAGCGCTGGGGTAGATACAGGGTCATCAGGTTGACCCACGTGAGGCTTACAGTCTTAATCCCCATTTTACAGATGAGGGAACTGAGGCATAGAGAAGTGAAGTGACTTTTCCACAGTCACACAGCTGACAAGTGGCAGAGCCGGGATTCGAACCCTTGACCTCAGACTCCCAAGCCCCTACTCTTTCCACTGAGTCACGCTGCTTCTCATAATCTAAGTGCTAGGACGGATACGAGGTAATCAGGTTGTCCCAAGTGAGGCTCACAGTCTTAATCCCCATTTTACAGATGAGGTAAATGAGGCACTGAGAAGTTAAGTGACTTGCCCAAAGTCACACAGCTGACAGGTGGTGGAGCAGGGATTCGAACTCATGACCTCTGACTCCTAAGCCCGTGCTCTTTCCACTGAGCCACGCTGTAAGACTCCTTGCCCAAGATGTGAGGGTGGGGAGATAGCCTTTGCAAAAGGGCTGGGGAAAATTAAGTGTAATATTGTTTCAGTGCCAAAGATTCTCTTCTGTCCTTCATTAATGTATGAACTGCACTGAAGGCAAGGGAGAGATGAAAAAAAAGAGAGGGAAACGCACCTTTCGGTTCCTAGAAAGGACCTATTGCAAGAGTTTCCACTGGCTCATTCTGGGACCCTGAGAAACAAAGTATTTCCTCTCTTTTTGCTTCGATTTTCTCATCTTACTCCTCTCCCGAGAACACGTTCGTGAAAGCGATGATTCCTTCGCAAGGCCTGGGCTTCACACTCTGGATTTAGAAGGTCTTAAGAGCAGAAGTAGACAGTAGTCTTAACTATGTGACCATTTCTTTTAAGAACGAAGGGTAGAAAATTCTTCATAAGCACAGCAGCCATGCCAAGGAAGGTATCCTTTTCCCTAAGATTCTCTTCCAACCAAACAACTGAATAATTGTTTCCTTACCATATTTTTATTGGATGTCCTTCCCCGCCTGTCTCATCATTTACTTAAGCAACCGAACATTCCCTTTCTCTGCTTCCCAGAATCCAAGAGCACTTCCAGAATGGGTTTAGTGTTATAATGAGCACCTCTACCCTGAAATCACTGTGGGTATTTTGGAGCTGCTAATAGAGTCATGGGATTGTGAAGCTGAAGGGCTGTTTTCTGAAAGATCATTCTTTTGGGAAAGATGCTGAAGATAGCTCTATTCCCCATCCTGTCGTAAATATTCTCTCGTTTGGTTGTCCCAGATGAATGCCAAATAAACCCACAGGAAAAGTCTGTCCCATCACTTTATCGGGGCAAACTGTGACGGTTTCACTTATTCACAATACTAAGAATTAGGATTTACCACTCCCCTTTCAGCCATCTCTCCCCTTCCTGCTTTGCTCCCAGATTTTCGCTTCGGTAGCCGGGGGAAAGCAGCAGAATAATCTTGCTGGACAAGATGTAGGTTTTTATGTGTTTTCGTCCTCCTTTAAGTGAGAGTGCTCTCTTTCAGCTGTGACAGCCAATTGCTTTATTGTTCTTTAAAGTCAGAGCTGCTTTGGATTTGTGTGTCAGCCAGAATTAAGCCTTTTTCATGTAAAGTTACAAGCCAAGGCTAAAACTATTTCAGCAATGCCATATGAAAAGGGATATTATCCAGAGTCAGGGAATGTAGAACTTTCTTAGCCTCTAAAAAGAACTATGACACCATTTCGGATCTAGGCAGATCCGTGAATTCCCAGGTTTTATCCGAAGTCCCCTGGCTTAGTAGAATGAAAAAGAAAAGCCATACCAATTTGATCCTCAAATAGCAGATGGTCTCTCTGCTACCTGCGCTCAGCCACCGTTTAACTCAGTATCAGCCGAAGACTGGAACACAGACATTCTCTAACCCCGTCCTCTCTCCTGGTAGAAGAGGTCTTTTATTTATTTATTCATTATTTATTTTTGCACATTATATTTTGGTCTACACTGTGTGTTGGGGGGGAGGTTACTCAACTGGATAAGGTCGGGGTGAAGGGACAGTGAAACGTGAGGAGTAAGAGTCAGACGAGGCTGGAATAAAGGATCAGGGAGGTTCTAATTTATCATTCTGCCTTTACTCCAGAGACGTGATCTGCACTGAACCCCAACACTCTGCCGAACTGAATATCAAGTCAGCTCCCAAGTGCCGGGGGGGATGAAACTTATTCCCGTAATTTAAAAAACCCAAAACTTAATAAGCCGTCGCTCTCTCTTTCTCCTGCACCGCCCGAGACAAGAGGTGACTGTCAACTCTTTGCTCCTGGGATGGGGGTGAAGGGGGGATCCGAGCCTTATTGAAGGCACATCTCCTCCAGGAGGCCTTCCCAGACTAAGCCCCTCCTTTTCCTCTTCTCCCACTCCCCTCTGGTTCACCCTGACCTGCTCCCTTTGCTCTTTCCCCGCTCCCAGCCCCACAGCACTTATGTCCAGAATTTTCATTTATTTATTTGTACTGATGTCTCTCTCCCCCTGTCCTGATTGTAAGCTCGTTGTGGCAGGAAAGTGTCTGTTTATTGTTGCATCATACTCTACCAAGTGCTCAGTCCAGTGCTCTGCACACAATAAACCCTCAATAAATACAGTCGAACGACCAGTGCTCTGTATACAGTAAGGGCTCAGTTAATATGACTGAATGACCAGGGCTCTGCACGCATTAAGTGCTCAATCAGTACGATGGCATGATCAGAGCTCTGCACACAGTAAGCACTCAAGAAATACTACTGAAGGACTGAATGCATGAACCTGAGGAGAGAGAGAAGCAGTGGGATCTGATCTCATAAGGAGCCCAGCACAGGGGGGGTGGGAGGCGGGTAGGAGGTGGGGAGGGGAAGGAGGGAAGGGGAGAGCAGAGGGGGAGGGCGGGGAGGAAGAGGAGGGAAGGTGAGAGAGGAGGAGGGAAGAGAGAAGCAGCACGGTGTAGCGGATAGCGCATGTGCCTGGGAGTCAGAAGGTCCTGGGTTCTAATCCTGCCTTTGACCCTTGTCTATCGTGTGGCCTTAGGCAAGTCACTTCGCTTCTCTGGGCTTTAGCTGTCTCATCTGTAAAATGGGGATTGAGCCTGTGAGCTCCACGTGGGAGAGGGATTGCGTCCAATCCGATTTGCTCGTATCCACCCTAGCACCTGGCAGCGTGGCACCTGGCACACAGTAAGCGTTTAACAAATACCACAATTATTATTATTAAGGGAGGAGGCGGGAGAGGAGAAAGGAGGAGGAGGGAAAGGAAGGAAGGGGAGGAAGGAAAGGGGAGGGAGGAGGAAGTGGTGGGAGGAGGGAAGAGGAAGGGAAGAGAAGGGAGGAGGGAAGGGGAGGGAGGAGGAGGATGTGGTGGGAGGAGGGAAGGGGAGGTGGTGGAAGGCGGGCAGGGGAGGGAGGAGGAGGTGATGGGAGGAGGGAATTGGAGGAGGTGATGGGAGGAGGGGAGGGGAGGAAGGAGGACGAGGGAGGAGAGCAGGGGAGGGAGGAGGGCAAGGGAGGGAGGAGGAGGAGGAGGAGGGAGGAGGAGGTGATGGGAGGAGGGAAAGGGAGGGAGGAGGAGGAGGGAGGAGGGCAGGGGAGGGAGGAGGGCAAGGGAGGGAGGAGAGCAGGGGAGGGAGGAGGAGGGAGGAGGACAGGGGAGAGAGGGGGAGGTGATGAGAGGAGGAGGAGGGAGGAGAGGGAGGAGGGGGAAAAGGGGGAGAGGGGGAGGGAGGAGTTTCAGGAGAGAGGGAGGGATGGTGTGTGCGTTGGGCGGGGGGTGGGGGGGGGGAGAAGCGAGATGGGGGCAGGGGAGGGGAGGGGAGGAGAAGGGAGGGGAGGGGAGGAGAAGGGAGGGGAGGGGAGGGGAGGGGAGGGGAGGGGAGGGGAGGGGCGGGAGGAGGGCGGAGGTTGGAGGGCGGAGGTGCGGGGAGCGGCCCAGAGGATCCTCCGGGATGCGGGGAGCGGGCCCCCACAGACAGCCGTCTCCCCGACCCGGGGGCCGCAGCCTTATATAGCCCGGGGACCGCACCGCCGCCCGGCCATCCTCCGGTCCGTCCATCGGTCCGTCCATCGGTCCATCCTCCGGTCCATCCTCCGGTCCATCCATCGGTCCATCCTCCGGTCCGTCCGTCCGTCCGTCCGTCCGGGAGAGGATGCGGTCCCCGCTGCTGCTGCTGCTGCTGCAGGACCTGCTCGTCCTCGTGCCCGCGCACAAGTTCTCCGCGCTCACGGTAACGGACGCGCGCCCCCGCGCGCCCCCGCGCTCCCTCCCCCCCCCCCGGTCACAGCGCCCCCCTCCGGGCACGGCCGGGCACGGCGCCCCCTTACTGGACTGAGCGCTTGGGACGGGGAGGGGGGAGACGGGCAGCCCAACGACCCAGAATAATAATAGTAATGTTTGTTAAGCGCTTACGACGTGCACAGCACTGTTCTAAGCGCTGGGTAGAAAGGGTAATCAGGTTGTCCCAAGTGAGGCTCCCAGTCTTCATCCCCATTTTCCAGATGAGGTCACTGAGGCCCAGAGAAGTGAAGCGACCGGCCCACAGTCCCCCAGCTGCCAAGTGGCAGAGTGGGGATTGGAACCCATGACCTCTGACGCCCCAGCCCGGGCTCTTTCCACTGAGCCACGCTGTTTCCCCAGGAGGCTGGCATCACGGCCATCCCCATCGATAAATAGATTTATAGATCTAGATACGTCACGAACAAAATAGAGTTATAAATAATATGGACCAATAGGCCCAAGTGCCGTGGGGAGGGGAAGGGGGAAGAGCGGAGGGAGGGAGGGAGGAGGGCGAATGGGGAGGGGAGGAGTTGGGGCAGAGGGAAAGGGAGGGCTCAGTCTGGGAAGGCCTCCTGGAGGAGGTGAGCTCTCCGGAGGGCTTTGAAGGGGGGAGAGAGTGTCGGATTGCCCCTGCCTGGCAAGGGCACGTGAATCCCCCACCAGGCTCCCCCACATTCCTTCCTTCAATCGTGTTTATTGCCCGTTTACTATGTGCAGAGCACTGTACTAAGCGCTTAGCACCGTCCTAAGCGCTTGATAATGATGGTATTTGCTAATAATAATAATAATAATAATATTGGTATTTGTTAAGCGTTATGTGCCAAGCACTGTTCTAAGCGCCTGGGGAGATACGAGGGAATCAGGTTGCCCCACGTTGGGGCTCACGGTCTTAATCCCCATTCTACAGCTGAGTTAACTGAGGCACAGAGAAGTGAAGTGACGTGCCCAAAGTCACCCAGCTGACAAGTGGCGGAGCCGGGATTAGAACCCAGGTCCTTTGACTCCCCAGCCCCGGCTCTTGCCACTGAGCCATGATTGCTCCTGGAGGGCACGGGGGTTGTCACAGTGGTCCTGGAAGGCACGGGGGTCCATCCCGGTGGTCCTGGAGGGCACGGGGTCCATCACGGTGGTCCTGGAGGGCACGGGGTCCATCACGGTGGTCCTGGAGGGCACGGGAGCCGTCACAGTGGTCCGGGTGGGCACGGGGTCCGTCCCATTGGTCCTGGAGGGCACGGGGGTCCATCCCGGTGGTCCTGGAGGGCACGGGGGCCGTCACAGTGATCCGAGTGGGTACGGGGTCCGTCCCATTGGTCCTGGAGGGCACGGGGGTCCATCCCGGTGGTCCTGGAGGGCACGGGGTCCGTCCCAGTGGTCCTGGCGGGCACGGGGAGGTGAGCACGGGGTCCCATCCCAGTGGTCCTGGAGGGCACGAGGTCCATCACGGCGGTCCTGGAGGGCAGGGGGTCCCGTCTTAGAGGTCCCGGCGGGCGCGGGGTCCCGTACAGTGGTCCCAGCAGGCACGGGGTGGTGGGCACGGGGTCCCGTCTTAGTGGTCCTGGTGGGCACGGGCTCATTTCACAGTGGTCCTGGTGGCCACAGGGTCCATCACAGGGGTCCCGGAGGGCACGGGGTCCCGTCTTAGAGGTCCCGGCGGGCACGGGGTCCCGTCACAGGGGTCCCGGAGGGCACGGGGTCCCGTCACAGGGGTCCCGGAGGGCACGGGGTCCCGTCACAGGGGTCCCGGAGGGCACGGGGTCCCGTCACAGGGGTCCCGGAGGGCACGGGGTGGTGGGCACGGGCGGGTCCCGGCCGGGCTGAGGGCCCGAGGGCGTTGAGGGGATCCCCCTGCCGGACTGGGAGCCCCACGCGGGACAGGGATTGGGTCCAACCTTATTGGCTTGGCTCCACCCCAGCGCTTAGCACAGCGCCCGGCACACAGTAAGCGCTCAACAGATGCCCCGGTTTTCATGATCGAGGCCAGGGCTCAGGGGTTGGGGGACTGGGCGGGGGACTGGGAACGGGGGACTGGGAACGGGGGGCAAGGCCAAAGAGGGGCAGGGGCAGGATGGGGGTGGGGGGGCGAGGGCAGGGAGCGGATCCGGGGGGAGGGGCAGGGAGGGGGGACGGAGAGCAGGGCATCGTCATCATCATCACTATCAGTTGAGGGTTGATCGGGTGCCGGGCACCGTACCGGGCACCGGGGCAAATACGATATAATCCAGCCGGACACCGTTCCCGGACACCTGGGCCTCAGAATCGGGAGAACGGGTGCAGAATCCCCAAAGAGGAGCCGTGTGGTCCGGTGGCAAGAGGCCGGGCCTTGGGAGGCGGCGGACGTGGGTTCTAATCCCGCCTCCGCCACTTGTCCGCTCTGTGACCTTGGGCCAGCCCCTTCACTTCTCTGTGCCTCGGTTACCTCAGCTTTAACACGGGGATTAAGACGGCGAGCCCCATGTGGGACAGTCTGATTAGCATGTATCCACCCCAGCGCTTCGGACAGTGCTTGGCACATAGGAAGCACTTAACAGATACCGTTATTATTATTATTATTATTATTGTTATTGAACAGATGAAGAAACGGAGGGAGAGAGAAGTGAACTGGCTTGCCCAGGGTCACCCAACAGACAAATGAGGGAGCGGGAATTAGAACCCAGGTCTTCTGACTCCCAGGTCCGGGCTCTAGCAACGTTGTTTCAGTAGATACAGGGAGGGGGAGGGAAGAGATGATAATAATAATGGTATTTGTTAAGCGCTTACTATGTGCCCAGCACTGTTCTAAGCGCTGGGGTACATACGAGGTAATCAGGTTGTCCCACGTGGGGGCTCACGGTCTTAATCCCCATTTTACAGATGGGGCAACTGAGGCACAGAGAAGTGAAATGACTCGCCCAACGTCACGCAGCTGATCAGTGGCGGGGTCAGAATTAGAACCCACGACCTCTGACTCCCAAGCCGGTGCTCTTGCCGCTAAGCCACACTGCTGCTCTCTGCGCCTCAGCTCCCTCATCTGTAAAATGGGGATTAAGGCTGTGAGCCCCACGTGGGACAGGGACTGTGCCTGCAACCGCGTTGTGGGCAGGGAATGCGTCTGTTTATTGTCGTAGGGTGCTCTCCCCAGCGCCCGGTATGGTGCTCGGCACACAGTAAGCGCTTAACAAATACTCCGCCCGCAGTAAGTGCTCAGTCAGGATGGGATGAACGAATGGAAAGGGAGAGGGGCAGGGAGCAGGGTTGTGTGTGCCCTGGGGGGGTTGTGCGCTCACCTGGAGGGGGGGAAGGAGTGTGTCCGTGGGTGCCCGTGAGTGGCCGTGTGTGCGCCCAAATCTCAAGGAGCTGGTTCAGCATCCTCCTCTCCCCGCGCACTTGGCCTCTCCAGCCTTAGGGTGGCCCCTGGTAGCCCCCCTTGGAAGTCAGAAATCCCCAGGGACGGAGAGACAGAGACACAAGGAGACAGAGAGACAGGGAAAGAGAACATTGTTCGAATTCTGCTCAGGAACCTGGGTGGGTGGCAGGGGGGCAGCGAGGGACTAATTAACGCTCAGAGCTGCAGGGTTATCGCAGCCCAGGGCCCTGGAGTCGGGAGAATGATTCCCCCCCCTGCCCTGGCCGGAGAGGGAAAGGAGGAAAGGGGAGACTGGGGGGAGGGGGGAGGATGGACCATTTCCAAAAGTGTGACTCCCACGTATTTAACCACTTGTGGATATTTTCACCCCCTTCCCCCTATACACACACACACACACACATGCATAATATATAAATTATATATATATAAATGTATGCATATAAATATAAACATAGATAATATTTCTTCTTAAATTCATTCAATAGTATTTACTGAGCATTTACTCTGTGCAGAGCAGTGTTGCAAACTTCCAGGAGATGCTCGCTGACAGTCCCTGGGCCACCAGGCCAAACGCAGGGCTACGCGTAGAGGACACGGGGGAGCCGATTCATTAGGGTTGCTCACTCAACCAGAACCCTTTCCCTCGCCCAGAGCTGCAGTTTGCAGCTCCTAGCCCACTTTCGTCTTCTTGTGGCACCCGCAGTGTTTGCAGAGCTATAATTAATGCGATCTGCAGAAATGAAAACATTCCACTTGACTGTTTTTAAGCGAGAAAGCAAAGGGAGAGAGAATACCCCCTGGAGAGATCGCCGCTTTTTTTTTTTTTTTGGTGGGGCTTGGGCCTAAAAGTGTTTATCCTATTCAGAATCAAGACCGGGGGAATGAGCTATTTTTCTTATTCTGCATTTCAGCAAGTAGAAAACAGTCGTGTGGGTTTCCCTTCTATTCAAAGCACGGGGTGGAGGTTGGGGGGAGGAGGAAGCGGGATTTGGAGGGCTTCCTCGCTCATACCTAAAATTCTTCCAACGAGGTCCCCAGTCCCTGTCTTCTGTCTCACAAATGACTTGGAGATTAGAAACGGCTAAATGAAAACTTTAAAGGAACGAGGCGGCAGGCAGAACTTTAATAAGGTGTCTTTTCACTCTTAAATGCCAAATACATCACCAAAACAATATTCTAGGCGAATACGTAGACGCAACTGTCCTTTCTGTTCATTAACAGAGATACACTCTATATACCCACCTTTATTCTTTGAGTGTTAACCTCACTTCATTCATTCAATCCTATTTATTGAGCACTTGCTTTGTGCAGAACACTTCACTGAGTGCTGGGAAAGTACCAAATAGCAATTAAGAGAGAGACAGCCCCTGCCCACGGGCTCACTTGTTTCTCCAAGGGTTAAAAGAGCATCGGTAAAGGGAGTTAGCTCCGATTAATTTTATCTTCACGTTCTGCATATTGGTTTCATCTAAATGCACTTTTTCCCTGCATTTTAGGAAGCATCTTTCAGTAGGATATGCATAGGAGTGCCTTCTCTTGCTCTAGGGTTTTTGTTTGTTTGTTTTAATAGATGTCTGTAAATAGGCAAATATCTCTAACCTTGTTGTTAATGTAGGAACCTGAAAACATGCAATGGATTTTTTTTTATGGTATTTGTTTAACACTTACTGTGAGCCAGGCATTGTTTTAAGCACTTGAAGAGAAACTCAAGTAATCAGGTAATCAGGTCGAACATACTACTGTCTCACCTGGGGCTCACAGTCTTAATCCCCATTTTACAGATGAGGTAACTGAGGCCTGAGAAGTGAAATGACTTGCCCAAGGTCATAAAGCAGACAAGTTGCGGAAGTGCCGTCCTTCTGACTCTCAGATCCCATGCTCTATCCAATAGTCCACACTGCTTCTAAATTTAAATGGCACTGAGTTGTTGTTTTGTATCTTGCTGAAAATGATCATTTGTGAATGAATGGGAAGTATTTTGGGGCCAGGAGGGAATTTTCTTGTGAAAAATTTGTTTACAATCTCATTATTTAAAGAAAAACTATTAAAACTAAGTACATCAGCTAATTAATTGTTTGTTATAAATTTAGTGCTTTGGCTGTTGGGCCCGAGGAATTGTTTATGTACAGTAGAGATTTTCTTCTGGGTTCAGCTAGTCTTCTTGGACCACTTTTTGAGTTTTTTCAGTGCTGTCCCCTTTCTGAGAATCTCAGTCGCTCATGTTTGTCATGTCTGTCCTGGAAATATGAATGTTGTTGCTCGGTAGCCAGCACAATGGGTCTTTCTTTAAAATTGCTTTTTTCTCTAACAGAATGTAGAACGATAATAATGATGATGATAATAGTGGTATTTGTTAAGTGCTGACTATATGTCAGGCCCTGTACTAAGCGCTGTGGTGGATACAAGCAAATCGGGGTGGATACGGTCCTTATCCCACATGGGGCTCACAATCTTAATAATGTTGGTATTGGTATTTGTTAAGCGCTTACTATGTGCCGAGCACTGTTCTAAGCGCTGGGGTAGACACAGGGGAATCAGGTTGTCCCACGTGGGGCTCACAGTCTTAATCCCCATTTTACAGATGAGGGAACTGAGGCACCGAGAAGTTAAGTGACTCGCCCAAAGTCACACAGCTGACAAGTGGAAGAGCCGGGGTTCGAACCCATGACCTCTGACTCCAAAGCCCGGGCTCTTGCCAGTGAGCCACGCTGCTTCTCTAATCTTAATCCCCCTTTTACAGAGAGGGTCACTGTGGCACAGAGAAGAGAAGGGACTTGCCCAAGGTCACACAGCAGACTAGTGACAGCCGGAATTAGAACCCAGGTCCTTCTGACTCCTGGGTCTGCAGTCTAACCTCGAGGCCATGCAGGTTTTTTCTGACAGTTCTATATGATATGCCGTAAATCCTTCTAATTCATGTAATTATGCTCCAACTTATCATTAGGGCAAATTATTTGTAATCTTAGCTGATGGAGAGTTTTAATATGTGTCAAAATAAATGTGTCTGGGTCAATTCAAATCTGTGTACAGGACTAGGCGTTTAGAGAGAGAGGAGGCCAAGAGAAGTGATTGAGAGAATTAGCATTTTGTGCTCTGCACACAGTAAGCGCTCAATAAATATGATTGAATGACTGTATTTATCTTAACATATGCGGGCACCCAATCTTCCTCAGGTTCTAAAAGTGGAAGTTGCAAATTTCCTCTGGAGCTGCAGGGTGGAGTGTATAATGAACTTCTATGGATTGGTAAATTTCTCTCTTCTTTTACTTGCTGTCTCCTTCTCTTGACTTTCCCTCCATCCCTTCCCTCCTCACTCCCTCTTCCCTCTCCCACCTCTCTCTCCTCCTCTTCCCTCTCCCATCTCTATCTTCCTCTACCCCACTAACCCCACCACCACCTTCCAAATTCTGATATCTTATACCCAGCTAATTGCTTCAATGTTCCAAGAGTGCCCTCATTCATTTCTCTCGACACAAGTAGTAAAAAGTTAGAGGATTTGAAGAAAAGCTCCCATTTCCCACCACTTAACAAGCAGAAATTGCAAGACAAGCCATTTCAAAGTTAGAACTCTTTACCCTACTGCTAGTTTAGGATTTTCACCAGCTTTTTCTCCAAGGTCTTCAGGGTTTATTCAATTTTTAACCATCCCTGTTTTGATATACCCAGAGGTGAATAGTGGCGCTCAGCTGTTTTTCATTGTTTGAAGATTAGCCCATTGCTCTTTTTTTCTTTTTTTTAAATGGTAATTTAGATGAGGCGCAGGCTTATTAGATTAGGCTCAGGTCTAGCAGAGTCTCTCATGGCGTGTTAGATTTTGGGCCAAAATAAATACGTGAAAATAGGTTCCCAAGACAATCTGTTGAGCCCATTTCCCCCCTCGAGAGCCAAATAAAGTATCATCTTGTGGACAGCATATTATAAAATGACTGAATTGCAACTGGTCTCTCCTCTTCATTAACACTAGGTTTTTGCACAGTCTCGAAAGGACACACAAGAATGTTTGAATCTCATCCTGTGAACTTCCAGAAAACAGTTAAAAAGGAGTGATGATCAGTTTCCTGGGGTTGTTATGGAAATCTGTTACTTTTAGTTGGGGAATTTTGTATCTCGTGCCCCTTCTTACAGAAATTTTCTTCATCCTCAGTGAATTACAAGCTAAACACTTTATATTTGTTTCGTTTGGTTTGTTTTCATTACACACACACACACCCTCCAAATTGCATCACATTCTTTGGATTTCTGTTTTAGGGTGATTGAATAGACAATATATACTTTATCTTGTCACTGAAGAATTGAAACGGCGGTTGTTAAAGTTCAGATGGGTATGTTCTTGTCGGGGGTGTGGGCGTAAATGAGAAAAAGAGAAAATCCCGGAGACAAAATCGAAAAGCACAAGTGCTTACTATGATATTTTGCTAGGCACTTAATATATGTCAAGCACTGTTCTAAGTGCTGGGGTAGATACAAGTTAATCGTGTCTGATGATCCCTGTCCCACATGCCACTCACCTTCTAAGTAGGAGGAAGAACAGACATTAAATCCCCATTTTATGAATGAGGAAACAGAGGCACAGAGAAGTTAAGTGACTTGCCCAAGGCCTCGCGGCAGGCAATCAATCAGTCAATGGTATTTTTGAATGCTTGTCATGTGCAGGGCCCTGTACTAAGTCAGCGCTTAGGAGAGTACAATACAACAGATTTAGTAGACATCTTCCCTGCCCATAACTAGCTTACAGTCTAGAGCCTATCAGGGAACTGGTCGAGCCCAGTGATTCCTGTTTTTCTTGACTAAAATGAATGTGTTTGAATGTCTGATATATTGACCGTGTTGGAACGGCGAGAAGAAAACCGTTCCAGTTCTGAAGAAGTGACTCTCTGAAAGGTGTACATCATTTTGTTGAAACCTTTCTTTCATTAGATGTAGAACAGTTCAGGAGCTATTGGGTTTTTTTCTTTCTCCCAGAGCACATGCTCTGGAGAGGTGCCATTTCATTCACCAATATAAGACGGACTACTAAGGTGGTTGACCAGAAGGAAACTAAACACAGTCAAACTTTTCCAACTTAGAAATCTATTTAGATGGCGCCTACAAACCCAAACACTTGGGAAGAACAGCTTTAATTTTGACTTGCAACCAAGACCATAAATAAAATTATAAGCAGCTCCAGATCTTAACAGGATTGTAGAGTAGATGGGCATTGATGCAGCAACTAGTACGACAGCTCTGAAAATAATACATTTCTCAGGAATGCAACATGAAAATAAACCTTCAAGAAAATTCTGAATTTCAAAATGGAACTATTATTAAACAAGGCAGTGGAACTCTTGTTTGGAGGTCAAAAATATCATTTAAATACCAAATCGGCATCAAATGTACACTGTTTTCTAAAATGCAAGATGCCGGTTTTACACTGGACGCGAGCCAGTGTGGTTAAAAGGCCTTGATAGAATCACCATTCGCAAGCCCATTCATGTATATGAGCCCAAGTTGTCACTTGCCTTTTTTCCTGCCTTACATTTGATTTTCTTAGAGAGCACAGGGCTTCCTAATTATTGATCTTCTTCAGAGTTCACATAATGCTCTTAAAGACTGACACCACCGTGGTTGAAACGAGGAAAGAAAAAGTGGGTATGAGTCTCACTTGCTATTGTTAAATTTCATTTGGGGTAGGATAACCAAAGAGAAAAACAGTGATGGGAGGGCACAGTTAATGTCAACTTCAGTGTAACTATAAAATAATTATAAAATATCTTTATTCTCCCCCTCCAGACACGGTTCCTAGGAGCTCCTATGAGAAGCAGCATGATCTAGCGGATAGGGCACGAGCCTGTGAGTCAGAAGGATCTGGGTTCTAATTCTGGCTCTGGCACATGTTGGTTGTGTGACCCTGGTGAGTCACATCACTTCCCTGTGCCTCAGTTACCTCATCTGGAAAATGGGGATTAAGACTGGGAGCCCTATGTCTACCCCAGCGCTTAGAACAGTTCTCGGCATATAGTAAGCGCTTAACAAATACCAACATTATTATTATTATTATTATTAACAGGGACTGTGTCCAACCCAGTTTGCCTGTATCTAACCTGAGCTCAGTACAGTGTCTGGCACCTAGGAAGCGCTTAACAAATACCCTAAAAAAAGAGTCCCATTTCTCCTCCTGTTCCCCCAGGCATTCCTCCTGCTCCATCCCTACAGCTTCCTGCTAGCTCTCGCTCTCTCCTCTCTTTTTCTCTCCTGCTCACCTGATAACAATAATAATTTGGTATTTGTTAAGCGCTTACTATTCACCAAGCACTGTTCTAAGACTGTTCTTGGGGCTCACAGTCTTAAATCCCCATTTTACAGATGATGAGGTAACGGAGGCACAGAGAAGTCAAGTGACTTACCCAAGGTCACATAGCTGACAAGCGGCCAAGCCGGTATTAAAACCCATGACCTCTGTCTCCCAAGCCTGGGCTCTTTCCACTGAGCCACTCTGCTTCTCGATGATGCCACTTCATAAATTTCCAAGAAGGCTACTTGAAGCTCCTGGGGTGGTCATAGCTGTGGGGAAGAAGTCGGGCCAAGGAGAGATCCGGAGAGCACGTCTCCTGGCCACCCCGCCCTCCCCCCCCTCCCCCGGACTCCTCACCCACCCTGATCTGGCCTGATCTCCACAGCTGGGGCGGACAAGGGGCCGCAGGCAGGGATAGGGCTGACCGGGGCCTAGGCAGGGAAGCAAGTTTACAAAGCAAATTGAAGCAGCATGAAGCAACACGGCGTAGCGGATAGAGCATGGGTCTGGGAGTCAGAAGGACCTGGGTTTTAATCCTGGCTCTGCCACCTGTCTGCTGTGTGAACTTGAGCCAGTCACTTCACTTCTCTGGGCCTCAATTCCCTCATCTGTAAAACGGGGTTTGAGACTGTGAGCCCCATGTGGGACGGGGTCTGTGTCCAACCCCATTTCCTTGTTTCCATCTTAGTGCTTAGTACCGTGCCTGACACATAGTAAGTGCTTAAACAAATACCCCAAGCAGTACTGTTATTGTTTGGGAACTGGTAAGATCTCATTAACCTGGACTCCATTCACCAGAACTTCACAATAACAGAGACATGGGTCACTCTTGCTTCTTTCTTTTTTCTGCCCTATGACTGCTTGAGCAGTCAGATTTTGCTTTAAAGTAGGATACTGTTGATCTTTGCTGTGCTGAAAAAAGCTCCTTGCCCTCTGAGCCACAAGACAATATGCAGAGGCAGTGCCAGGCAAGAGACCGCTTGACAAATAAATTTAAAGAAACAGAAAAGGGGAAACCAGAAGCGTTTCCAGGGTGGTAGTACATATGAGAGCCAAGAAATGCGAGTAGAGGTATTGTAGAAATGGAGGTGAGGGTGGGGAGAGAGCGAGAGAGAGGTAGAGTTCTTTATATCTGAAGATGCCAGGCGCCATTGAAAGTTACTGTGGCCTGAGGACTACTGATTTTTTTTTTTAATATGGAATACGGATTTTTCATTTATTTATATTGGACCACTTTTAGGCTGAGTTGGAGAAGATTTAATTGTGTTTCAAAAATGGTTCTTATGCAATACTCCATCCCCAGGCTAACCGTAGAAAGATCAAGTACTAAAGTGGAAGTCAAAGAGCATGGAACAAACAAAAAAATCAACCAAAGTTGCCTACGTATTTTTGACAAAAAATAGTGAATTGATGTTTAGGAAGGGGATAAACATTTTGTATACAATGCTTAAATAATCCTAATCTGCTTTATTATTTTTCATTCACTTCATTCATTCATTCATTCATTCATTCATTCATTCATATTTATTGAATGCTTACTGTGTGCAAAGCACTGTCCTAAGTGCTTGGAAGAGTACAGTATAGCAACAGAAGACAAATTCCTGCCCACAGTGAGTTCACAGTCTAGGTGGGGAGATACAGACATTAATATAGATAAACAAATTACAGATAATAAGTAAATTACAGATTTATTTTTGCAACACAAACGGGGCCCCAGAACGATTATTATCTGTGCACTGCGTGACTTGGGTTCTTGATGAAATTTTATTTTAATAGACACTTTCCCTCATTTGTTTTCACTCCCCTCTACCCATACCTTGGATTCAAATGATCTTTTTCTCTTTTCTCTCTTTAGCTGTGTCTCCTCCTCTCGCTTCTCTCTTCTTCTCTTTTTTTAAAATATCTTTTTTTTTTATTAACCCTCACACATTTAACCTAGTTTACTAGTCTTTTAGACCCTTTCCTGGCTTGATCATTTTTCTTCCTGTGCTAATGCTGCTTGGGTAGTAGGAGAAGTGGCGGGAAGTGAACTTGTTTGGGTGGGTGGGCTGTTCCGGGTAACTCTCCACCGATCCCATCCATAGAGCCGATGGCAGACATTTTTGCAGATCACTTTTGAAGTTTGAGGTTCGTGGCAGTACGGCTTCAAATAATAATGAAGTTTCGGGAAAGCACGGAGAGTTGTAGGTAAACACATGTAGGCTGTGGTGTGTTTGATCAGAGGTTCAAACGACTTTAGAACAGAGTCATTAAGATAATTTATTAGGCCCTTTAATTTTGGTTGCTCTGAAATTGGTTGGATGTCAGTCAGTGCTTACAGAATAAGTTCATCAGTCTGTGGCAAAACAAAAAGGCAAGTACATAATGTCCATAATGTACATAATCTGACCTCACTTAAGTTGGACTGCTTTGTTTATTTACACTTGGTTCTCTTCAGTCATCAGGGCAATGGGAGCGATTGAAGCAACCCTATCTGATAGCTTTAGGCCCGGACCAGGAAATCTGAGTACCTCTTGTGATTAGTAGTACTAGATACTGTACTGCCAGGGACTGTGTTGATTTCCCTTCTCTTCATGCATGTTTTGATTGTTTAATCACTTCTAATGCTCTGGATAAATGATACTTCTTTCAGTAGAATAAGATGACCCCTAGGGTGTTGAGACGTCTTTCTTAGCAAGTTCTACAGCCTGAACCATGGATGTCTGACTCGCAGTAATAGGAGAACATTTCATCAACTGTTGATGAAAATGGGCAGTTGTAAAATTCCACCAAGTGGGTTCATAAAAGATCACTCCCGTGGGAGGGATTGACCAGATTTACATGGAACAAAACAAATATTCATTTGTGGGGGAAAAAGAAGGATCCCAATTTGCATATTTCCTAGACTGTGAGCCCTTTGAGAGTCAAGTACCATGTCTAATTTCCACCTTTGCACTCTTTCTCAGGGTTTAGAACAGTGGTCTGCTTGCAGTAAGGGATGACTAAATACTCTTTAACTATTTAATGGCATAGCTGTATCCATTTTCATTTTCAGTCAAACCAGAGATTTGCTGCCAGTTTCTTTGACATCATATATTAAAATCTGTTGAAAGCGATCTCCTGAAATTGGACAGTCATTGATTTTTTTTCTTTGTCTCTGAGAGTACAAGCTTATTTATGCCTCCTGATTAGTTCAGGGATATATTTAATCGACAGATACTACCGTGGGTTGCTCTTCTAAGGCACTGCTCCTCTAAGGTGATTAAATTTCTTGCCATCCAAGTTAGGCAGGGGACTGGAAAGTGAGAAGGGAGGGCAGAGAGAGGGTGGAGAGAGAGAGAGAGGAAAGAAGGAGAAAGGTAAAGACAGTAAGAAAAGGGGAAAGGTGAAGATGAGAGTTGAAAGGGGATTGCATTCCCCTCCTCCCCTGTCAATCTCTGCATCAGCCCACTCCATTGGTGGGTTCATAATAATAATAATTACGGTCGTTGTTAAGCACCTACTATGTGCCAAGCACTCTTCTAGGCAATGGGGTAGATAGAAGTTAATCAGGTTGGATACAGTCTCTGTCCCACACTGGGCTCACACTCTTAATACGTGTTTTTTACAAATGACTTAACCGAGGCCCAGAAAAGTGAAGTGATTTGCCCAAGGTCATACAGCAGATTTGTGGAGGAGCAGGGATTAGAACCCAGGTCCCTCTGACTCCCAGGCCCTTGCTCTATCCACTAGGCCACACTGTCATCAGAGCCAAATACCAAACCAGCTACCACCACCACCACCACCAAGGTGGAAGTGATGTTGGAAGAAATTACGAAGCTTAAGCACTTTCGTACTCCCTCCCCCTCCCCGAGCCCCACAGTATTTATGTAGATATCCTTCTACTCTATTTCTCCTAGACCTAATATATTTTCATCTCTGTCTCCCCCGTAGACCGCAAGCTTGTTATGGGCAGGGATCACGTCTACTGACTGCTATATCGTACTCTCAAGCGCTTAGTACAGTGCTCGGCTCAGAGTAACACAGTCGTCTCTCCATCAATTTCATTGATTGACTGATTGATTGGCAGTTTCTACCCCAGCTGCCATCCCAACTGAGCTGATCTTTATGGGGTCCGTTCCTGGGAGTTTTTAGTCTAGAAGGGTGAGTTGTGTCATGTGGTGATTGCCATCCTCTCCTTGAAGAGGAAGAGACTGAGCCTCCTCTGTCATCATCATTCTTCCCTGCTGTCCTATGGCTGAAGCACCTCAGCAGAAGTCATAGTCCTTCATGCCACATCTGAAGGAGGACTCTAATGAGCCATCTTTCCCAGCAGTAACTCAAGAAGAGATCTCCTGCCTTCTTTCAAAATCCACCCCGGCTCCACCTGAGCTTGCAACTCCATCCCTTTGCACTTGATCAAATCACTGTGCCCCCTCCTTTCTTCCCTTTCTGACTGCCATCTTCAACTGCTCACTCTCCATTGACTTTATTTATTTGTGTATATTAATGTCTGTCTCCCCTTCTAGATTCCCCCCTCTAAACTGTGAGTTCGTTATGGGCAGGGAATGTGTCTCTTTATTCCTATACTGCACTCTCCCAAGTACTTAGTACAGGGCTCTGCACACAGTAAGGGCTCAATAAAATGATTGAATGAATGAATGAATGAATGAATGAATGGCTTCTTCCCTACTGTTTTCAAACATGCCCATGCCCATGCCCCAGTCCTAAAAAAACCTTCACTTGACCCCACAGCTCCCTCCAGTTATCGCCCTATCTCTCTCCTCTCCAAACTCCTCGACTGAGTTGTCTACACCCGCTGGCTCAAGTTCCTCTCCTCCAACTCTCTCCTTGGCCTCCTGCAATCTGGCTTCTGTCCCCTTCACTCCACAGAAGCTGCCCTCTGAAAGGTCACAGATGATCTCCTTCTTGCCAAATCCAACAGCCTCTAATCCATCCTGATCCCCCTCAACCTCTCAGCTGCCTTTGACACCGTTGACCATCCCGTTCTCCTGAAAACATTATCCAGTCTTGGCTTCACTGACGCCATCCTCTCCTGCTTCACCTCCTTTCTCTCTGGCTGTTCATTTAAAGTCTCTTTCACGGGCTCCTTCTCTGCCTCCCACCCCCTCACTATGGGGGTCTCTCAAGGTTCATTCCTGGGTCTCCTATTCTCCATCTATACCCCCTCCCTTGGAAAACTCATGCGCTCCCATGGCTTCAACTACCACCTCTGTGTGGATGATTCTCAAATCTGCATCTCCAGCCCTGATCTCTCTCTTCCTCTGCAGTCTCACATTTCCTCCTGCCTTCTCGACATCTCTACTTGGATGTCCTCCTCTCACCTCAAGTTAATGTGTCCAAAACAGAATTCCATATCTTCCCAACCCAAACCCTGAGCTTCTCCTGACTTTCTCATCCCTGTTAGACAGCATCACCATCCTTCCTGTCTCACAAACCCTTATCCTTGATATTATCCTTGGATCTTCTCTTTCATTCAACTCAAATAGTCAATCCGTCACTAAATCCTGTCCATTCCACTGGCCTGACATTGCTAAAATTCACCTATTCCTCTCCACCCAAATTGCAACCACATTAATCCAAGCACTTCAACTTTCCCTCCTTGATCACTGTATCAGCCTCCTTGCTGAACTCCCTCCCTCCTGTCTCTCTCCACTCCAGTCCATATTTCACTCTTCTGCCTGGATCATTTTTCTACAAACATTCAGTCTTATGTTTCCCCACACTTCAAGAACCTCCAGTGGTTGCTCATCCACCTCCACATCAAATGGAAACTCCTTACTATCGGCTTTAAAACACTCAAACACCTTGCCCCTCCTTCCTCACCTCACGACTCTAGAGAAGAAGCACGGCCTAGTGGATAGAGCATGGGCCTGACACTCAGAAGGACCTGGGTTCTAATCCCAGCTCTGCCACTTGTCTGCTGTGTGACTGTGGGCAAGTCACTTCACTTCTCTGTGCCTCAGTTAATTCATCTGTAAAATCGGGATTAATACTGTGAGGCCCATGTGGGACATGGATTGGGTCCAACCTGACTAGCTTATATCTCCCACAGTGCTTAGCACAGAGCCTGGTGCATAGTAAGCACATAACAAACACCACAATTATTATTATTTTTATCATTACAACCCAGCCCATACACTTTGCTCCTCTAATTCCAATGTACTTACTGTACCTCAATCTCCTCTTTCTCGTCTCTGACCTCTTGTCCATGTCTTGCCTCTGGCCTGGAATGCCCTCCCTCTTCACATCTGAGAGGCAATTACTCTCCTCTTCTTCAAAGCCTTATTGAGGGCCCATTTCCTCCAAGAGGCCTTCCCTGCCTAAGCCTTCTTTTCCTTTTCTCCCACTCCCTTCTGCTTTGTCCTGATTCTCTCCCTTTATTCAACACCCACTCAGGCCCTCAGCACTTAAGTAAATCCCCCTACTTCATTTCTTTATATTAATATCTGCCTCCCCCTTTAGACTGTAAGCTCCCACTGTGGGGAGTAGGGGGATGTATCTGCAATACTGTAGCATTGTACTCTGACTAGGGCTTAGTACAGTGCTCTGCTCACAGTAAGTGCTCAGTGAGTATGAGCGATTTATTAATAGATTGACCGATTGAGTGTCTCCAGAAGATATTTGCCTGGCAAGAGAGGCCCTCCAAAAGAGTTGCTGTTCCACTTAATGAGCCTTTCTCTTGTTGCCAGTGTAACTAGGCTCTGGAAACTGTCTGGGTCTTCTTATTATTATGTTTGTTTGTTAAGTGTTTACTATGTTCCAAGCACTGTTCTAAGCACTGGGATACATACAAGGTAATCAGGTTGGACACTGTCCCTGCCCCAAATGGGGCTCACAGTTTTAATCCCCATTTTACAATGTGGTAACTGAGGTAAAGAGAAGTTAAGTGACTTGCCCAAGGTCACACATCTTACCTGTGCTCTCTCAGACCTCCTTCCAGTGCAATGATTTAGGGACATGCACAGGGACCTGTACTTCCCCTGCCTCTGCTCCTAGACTGTAAACTCCATATGGGCAGGGAATGTGTCTGTTTATTGTTCTAGTCTACTCTCCCAAGCGCTATGTACAGTGCTGTGCACACAGTAAGCGCTCAGTAAATACGATTGACTGACCTACTGCAGGACACCTCTCACACCTTCCTCCCACCTTGAACCCGTAACCAAAATTTCCCTATTTGATCCAACCTGCAACTTTGTTGCCAATACCAAGGTGACCTGCAGACCTGGCTCTGAAACGTGATGCTTTTTAAAGTTTGGAGGAAGCCTGGGTAGATGATCTGAAGATTCTAATTCATGATCTCCGCAGGTGTCTAGTTTCTGTAGCTCAAGGCCCTCCCCTCCCTGCCATCATGAGGCAGCATGACATAGTGGCTAAAGCATGGGCCTGGGAGTCAGGTTATGGGTTCTAATTCCGGCTCCACCACTTGTCTGATCGGTGACCTTGGACAAGTCACTTCACTTCCCTGGGCCTCACTTACCTCATCTGTAAAATGGGGATTGAGACTGTGAGTCCCATGTGGGACAAGGACGGTGTCCAACCCTATTTGCTTGCATTCACCTCATTGATTACAACAGTGCCTGGCACAAAGTCAGCCCTTAAAAATATCATAATTAATATTACTATTATTATTACCATCCCTTCAGAGTATAGTGGTGCTGTTAAGAGTCAATGCTAGAAGAAGTGGGCTGGGCTAGACTCAACGGCAGGACTGGATCAGGAAAGACGATTGATGTGACCTCTTCCATTATTCATTCATTCAACCATATTTATTGAGCATTTTGTGCAGAGTCTTACAATCAGAAGGTTTAGTACATTTAATACAACATGACTTCATTCCAACTTTCTTTCAAAGAGCATGGGGGTTATAGTAACTCATTTATCCTTTCAACATCTCTTTCCCCTAGGGTATTAATAATGCATATATATATATATATATATATATATACACACACATATTTACATATATGTATATTTGTATAATATTTCTTAGAAAACACCACTAGGGTAAAGGAAATTGAGCAAGAACTTTGACCCGATACTCATGTTTAGTAAGTTACAACTTCACTAAGTACAGGAATATGTGCACAGGTTAATCATGTCTCTTCATTTATAGAAATCATCTTTCAGAGGGGGTTGCCAGAGATGGAGCACCCTTAATTCAAATATGTAATCCAAATGGAGTCACAATCCTGTTTTTTCCTTTACACTGCTTGCACAGGCAGATGGTAGGATGTATTAATGTTTGAAAAGTCAGGTCAACCAACTTTCTTTGAGTATGTGTGGTATTTTATGATACATCCACTGGAGGGAGCTGAATACATGGTCTTTTCAGTCTCTTGTGGGGTTCCAGTGGGTGACCCCCAAAACCTTCCTGTTCCAGGCACCACCATCTTTAGGCTCAGATGAAGCCCCCACCCAATTATTGCAACCTCACCTTCCCAGGTATTCATTTTGGGCTGACTGAGGCAGCAGGGGTCCCAGATGAGAAGCTCGAGAAATTTCAAAGGTCAAGTTTTTCATCAAAGCTTCCAGGCTACCGGTGAAGAGTTTTCAATTTGAATGATATTTTTCAGGAGCCAAGGAGCTAAGAGTAAGTTTTCTGAATTGCTGAGGTAGAATTTTGCCTTTCAGTAAGCATCTGTTCCTTGGCTAACTCCAAGACCTCTACTTACTGAAGGCACCGATCTGACAGATTATGCACGCTGGTTTTTTAATTTGCAAACTCAGATGGGCTAAATGTAGCAGATTGTATTTATTTTAGCTACAGACCTAAAATTAGTATTGAGATTTTCAAAGCTATCTTTTCTCTGAATCTTAATAAGAGGCTTGTGTAGAGAAGACTAATTCTTACCATCTCCCCAATAAACCTATTACTTTATCGATCTTCACTGGGCTACGTTTGGAAATCCATCAGTGGTATTTACTGAGTGCTTACTGTGATTGGAGCACTGTACTAAGCATTGGGGGAATACACCATAGTAGATTCGGTAGACGTGATTCCTTCCCACAAAACAAACCGATACGGCCTCTACTCAATCCTAATCCTCCTCTCGACTGCCTTCAACACTGTCCACCACCCCTTTCTTCTGGAAACATGATCCAACCTTGCCTTCGTTGACTCTGTCCTCTCCTGGTTCTCCTCCTATTTCTCTGGCCGCTCATTCTCAGTCTCTTTCGCGGGCTCCTCCTCTGCTTCCCACCTCCTAGCTGTGGGTTGTCCCTCAAGGTTCAGTTCCGGGCCCCCTTCTATTCTTCCATTCACTCCCATAGCTTCAACGACCACCTCCATGTGGATGATTCCCAAATCTACATCTCCAGCCCTGATCTCTCTCCCTCTCTGAAGTCTCACATTTCCTCCTGCCTTCAAGATATCTCTACTTGGAAGTCTTGGTGTCACCTCAAACTTAAAATGTCCAAAACAGAACTTCTTTTCTTGCCACCCAAACTCTGTCCTTCCCCTGACTTTTACCACCATCCTTCCTATCTCAAAAAACTCATAACGTTGACATAATCCTTGATTCCTCTGTCTCCTTCAACCCCCATATTCAGTCCATCACTAAATCCTGTTGGTTCAGTCTCCACAAAATCACTACAACCCATCCCACTTTGATGACCGCATTAACCTCCTTGCAGACCTCCCTGCCTCCAGCCGCTCCCCACTCCAGTCCATATTTCACTCTGCTGAAAAAAAATTGACCCCCAAATACAAATATATTTTAAAATGTGGCAAAAATGACAATAAACAAACTTATATGATCAAGTAGCACTCTACAATATATATTTTATTAGATTTTTGTAAACATATGGAAATGAAATTTGATTTCTAAACTTTTAACTTTTTTAGCCTCATCTGCAAAATGGCTTTATTAACAGACTAGAGATCTGCCCTCATCTATGCTAAATAGATGCCATTATCTAATACTAAATTGAAATGGGCTATGATCACTCTATTCAAGTCAGTTAGGGAGGGAAAGAGAAGTGCTTAAGTCAAGAAATCTCTGCAGCATTATCTTAAAATGAGAGAGTGATTTGTAATACCAACATTAAAATTCGATAACATCATTGCAAAAGAGTACTAAAAAAACTCTGATGAGGAAGAGTGGTGATGTGAGCCTGTTGTTGGGTAGAGATTGTGTCTGTCTGTTGCCAAATTGTACTTTCCAAGCGCTTAGTACAGTGATCTGCACATAGTAAGTGCTCAATAAATATGATTGAATGAATGAATAATAATGATGGTATTTGTTAAGCGCTTACTATGTGCCAGCCACTGTACTAAGCGCTGGGGTGGTTACAAGCAAATCGAGTTGGACACAGTCCCTGTCCCAGGTGGGGCTCACAGTCTCAGTCCCTATTTTACAGATGAGGTAACTGAGGCCCAGAGAAGTAAGATGTCTTGCCCAAGGTCACACAGCAGACAGTGGCTGAGCCGGGATTAGAACCCATGACCTTCTGACTCCCAGGCCTGGGCTCTATCCCCTATACCATGCTGTTTCTGGCGATGTGATGCATGTGGGTGTATGTATGTGTGTGGCTGTCTTTTACTTTTAAAGATGACACTATTGATAGTGAAATTCTATCCACATATATGGGCATGTGAAAAACTGATGCGTAAAAGACACATATTCTGAGTCCTGAACAAGTTTTCTTGCTGGACTCTTGTATTTACCTCATACAAGACCTATCTTTGTTTTCGAGAGTGTCTCCTTAAGAGATTCGGTACCAATTTTTACTCCATTCTACTTTTTGGGTCACCTTTCTGAAATGTCATTTGGAACCCATCTTTTCTTCACCCCTCAAAAACTTCCAATGGTGGTCACCCATTTGGTTTCCAGGTTCTTGACCAGCTCTCTCCATCTATATCTGCTTTTTACATCTGCTTCTCTCGAGCTCATGATCTTTACCTCTCTCAAGATTCCTTTCTTACTATGCCCTGCTCATGACTCTCCCACCTCTCACCCCTTGCTCAAGCTCTCCCCGACCTCGAACTCTCTTCCCTTTCAAACTTGTCGCATCAATATTCTCCCCCCTCTTCACAGTCCTTTTGCCATCTCACATCCTCCAGGAGACATTCCTCATTAATTACTACCATCTCAGCCCTGCTGTCTTCTATATCCTTTAAGTATATATCCACCTACAAATTCTAATTGTGTATTCACTTTTTAGCCATTTATTTCTATTTCCATACTTTCACTATTGCCAGATGCATCTTATTTCCCACTATTTGTAAACTAATTCTTTCTATTTGTGTTCCCCATTAGATTGTGAATTACCCTTCCGAGCGATTAATACAGTACCCATTTTTGGCCGATCTATTGATCCAGCTTTATAGATCTTCATTTTATTATCAAACTTGCTGTTCGGATGTCACAAAATTCTACTATCAATCACCTCAAAACCACGCTGGCTTTTTAAAATTTTTTTTTCTTCTTTTTCTTTTTTCTGCCTAGCTTGCAGAATTTGATGACACTTTAAGGTTGGGTTGTTTTAAAAGGTAGAGTACCAGCAAGACACATAGTCCCTGCTATTAAAGAGTGTACAATCTGATAAAAGATATGGACAGAAATGATTTTCCAATAGTGGCAACAGGAAGAAGAATTGTGAATTATTTGCGAAGGCTACTTTGAGGAGGTTGGGTTTTAGGAGGTCCCTGAGAGCACAGGAGGAGGCACAGTCTGTCGGGGGTATTTGGTAGAAACAATAATGAAAATAATAATAATAATAGTAGATATATGATATTTATTATGTACTTACTATGCATCAAGCATGGGGATAGTTGTGAGATAACTACTCCAGATGCAGTCCCTGTCCCTCTTGACTCATAGTCTAAGGAGAAGGGAGAACTGGGATTGAATCTCCGTTTTACAGATGAGAAAACTGAGGCACAGGGAAGTTAAATGACTTGCCCAAGGTCATCCAGACAGCAAGATTAGAATGCATTCACCCTCCGACTCCCAGGTCTGCACTTTTTCGACTAGGCCATGCTGCTTTTTACGAGATGTTCTTCCCCTTGACGCTGTTTAGTGCCATTGTTCTTGTCTGTCCGTCTCCCCCGATTAGACTGTAAGCCCGTCAAACGGCAGGGACCGTCTCTATCTGTTGCCGACTTGTTCATCCCAAGCGCTTAGTACAGTGCTCTGCACATAGTAAGCGCTCAATAAATACTATTGAATGAATGAACGAATGAATGCTTCCCCAGGGGTGGAAGTCTTGGTTTGGGTGATCAACAGCAGTAAGGAGGCAGAGGCAAGACAGTAGACAGCAAGGAACCGTTAGAAGTTGAGTCTGGGAGACGTGGAGTGGAGGTTAGGAAATAGCATGTGAAAAGAGTTGATATGTAAGAAAGGGAGAGCTGGTAGAAAGCACTGAAGCCACACACCGACTGATGTTAAACGATAAAATCAGTAGGTCCTTATCGATATCAGGTCGAATGGAATAATATCAACAATAATTATGGTATTCGTTAAGCGCTTACTATTATTACCCGGCACTGCACTAAGCGCTGGTAGAAATAAACAACTAAAAGTTCTGGTGCTGTCCAATCTTTTATGCAGTTGGGAGATCTGGTTTCTTCAGATACTCCTTCAGTAACAACTATCAAAATCAATCAATATCAAGGGGCAATGTAGGATCACTAACAATACAATCACAACAGTCCATCATAAACCTGTCAGCCGTGAAGTTACATCTACCTGAACCCAGCTAGGATGGAAGGGCGTATTAGAATGACTGATAATAGGGACCCAAACAGATGAAGCGGAAGATCCGAAATGTCCGGATACAAAGTGAATATTTTGAGGATGCGCTAATCTCAGTGCTGGGCGTAACTTGCGGTAGACAAGATTTTAGAAGTGTTGCTAAGGCTTTCTTGAGCACAGCCAGTGTTCGTCACCTGCATCAATGTTGAAAGGTCAGTTTTGTTCTGCCATGCAGAATGTGAAATCTTAAAATGAAAACCTATAGGCATCATCCATAAGAAACTAAAAATAATAAGTGCTTGCTGACAGGTGTTCAAAGAGGGGAAGGTATTTTCATTGCCAGATATTATTGTGCTTTTTGATCTGTCTTTTTATTCCATACTAAGACTAGAGGAGAGAGGCTATTGGGCTGAAGTCAAGGCATACAACAGATTTTCTGGGATGATAATTTGAGATACTATGTGAAGAATACTTTCAGTTGCTGAACAAAGGCATTAAGGGATTTTATAATCATTCCCTTTTTTAAAAATTACCTTTCTTAAAAAGGAACAAAATAAGTCACACACACGCACACACATGCACACACAAGCATGCACAAGCACAACAAAACATATATTTCTGCCAGGAGGATTTGGTTTACTGCAGATTCAGTTACCAATTGTGTTGCTGCTCCTAGATTCACTAAAGCTGCAATTACTCAATCCCTTTGTTTTCCTATCAGTGCCTTGTAATTTAAAAATGACCTGAAGACCTCATTTGTTCATTCATACAGATGCCATACTTAAATCTCAAATATATGATTAAAGCAACCCTTTCAGGCCTTGTGCAAGCAAAGCCCGCTAACACATTTTTAAGGCCCCTTTGTGATTCCTGTCACACATCTGAGATTAGGTGAATTTTACTTAAAAGCTAAGGGCTCTGAATGCACGTAGTACTGTGTTGTGGCATTAGAGGGGTACGAAATTGAAAAGACTGACATAACTCGGGGAAAATAAAGCTGATTACAGTTTTTTGGCCTTTTTTGAACTAATTTGAACTAACTTTTTCGAAGACACATCTCCTCCAGGAAGCTTTCCCTGACTAAGCCCTCCTCTCTGCTTCTCCCTTCTGTGCTGCTCATACTTTCTCCTTCATTCATCCTCCCTCCCTTCCCAAAAGCACTTAGGTATATATATATATATGTATGTATATATATGTATGAAGCAGCGTGGCTCAGTGGAAAGAGGCCGGGCTTGGGAGTCAGAGGTCGTGGGTTCGAATGCCGCCTCCACCACTTAATAATAATGTTGGTATTTGTTAAGCGCTTACTATGTGCAGAGCACTGTTCTAAGCGCTGGGGTAAACACAGGGGAATCAGGTTGTCCCACGTGGGGCTCACAGTCTTAATCCCCATTTTACAGATGAGGGAACTGAGGGAGGCACAGAGAAGTTATGTGACTTGCCCACAGTCACACAGCTGACAAGTGGCAGAGCTGGGATTCGAACTTATGAGCCCTGACTCCACTTGTTAGCTGTGTGACTGTGGGCAAGTCACTTCACTTCTCTGGGTCTCAGTTACCTCATCTGTAAAATGGGGATGAAGCCTGTGAGCCTCATGAGGGACAACCTGATCACCTTGTATCCCCCCAGTGCTTAGAACAGTGCTTTGCACATAGTAAGCGCTTAACAAATACCAACATTATTATATATATACACATGCATATATATATACATCTGTAATTTATTTATTGAGCTATCTATTTATATTAATGCCTGTCTCCCCCTCTAGAATGTGAGCAGGGAATGTGTCTGATGTTATACTGTACTCTCCCAAGTGCTTAGTACAGTCCTTTGCACACAGTAAGCACTCAATAAATACAATTATTAAGAGAATAACAATAATTGTAATAATAACTAATACCGTAATCAGTCAATCAGTGAGGTGGAAACTTCATTTTGACTCATTCTTTATTTTTGACTGTGAATAATGTCAAGTGTCAAATGAATAACTTTCTTGTTATACTGAGGTCCATTATACAGCCAAGACCTTCAAAAAATGCAGTCCAGATTAACATAATCCTTACTGTTCAAATGGAGAAAATGAGAGCATTTTAATTTCAAACGCTTTACATTTGAACCTTGTCAAATGTCCCAGCTCTGCCACTTACCTGCTGTGTAATCTTGGGTATACCATTTAGCTTCTCTGTGCTTATATTTCCTCATCTGTAAAGTGGAGATTTACTACATGTTCTTCCTCCTCCTGAGACTGTGAGCCCTCTGTGGGACAGGACCTCCTTCTAGACTGTAAGTCTGTTGCGGGCAGGGAACACGTCTACCAACTTTGTTGTGTTGTTATATTGTACTCTCCCAAATGCTTAGTACAGTGCTCTGCACACTGTAAGCACTCAGTAAATATGATTGATAGATTTATTGAAGAACTATGTCCAATCTGATTATCTGTACCAACCCCAATGCCTAATATAGTCTTGTCTTATGCCGTCTAGTCGTTTCCGACCCATAGCAACACCACGGACACATCTCTCCCAGAACGCCCCGCTCTCCATCTGCAATCTTCTGGTAGTGGATCCATAGAGTTTTCTTGGTAAAAATGTAGAAGTGGTTTACCATTGCCGCCTTCCGCACGGTAAATTTGAGTCTCCGCCCTCGACTCTCTCCCATCCCGCTCCTGTCCAGCATGGGTTAGTTTTGACTTGGAGCAGATGGCCTGCCACTCGCTAGCCACTGGCCAAGCTAGGAATGGAATGGACAGGCCTCTGCCTGACTCTCCCTCCCATAGCCGGGACTGGTGTAGTACTGGAAACTCTCCAGGTGCGACCCTGAGAGGGGGCCTAATACAGTGCTTGGTCCATAATACATGCTGAAAAAAATACCGCAGTTATTATTTATTGAACTATCTGAACGCACACAAGCAAGGGTTAAAGAAGTTAAATTTGGCTGAAGTGAGACGCTCTCATTACATAGCAATTTAATTCATTACATGGAAATCATTATGTAAAGGTGTGCATTTCACCCCATAATTTAACTAATTACATGGAAATTAGGGGGTAAATTGCACAATAAGCATTTAAACCGAGAGGGTTGGGAAGATAGAATCAATGCAAAAGGTCTCATTTAATTATCACTTTGAGATCCACATTTTCTTCATGGTTATTAATTTAAATGATCCAATTTTCTAGAGTCCAAAGTGGGCAAAGGGACAGCGTTTTTGAGAGGCGGGAGAGAAGGTAATAGTTCTGGGGGGTGAAAGGGAAGGGATGGGAGAAGGGGAAGAGAAAAAGCACAGCGAGACCTAGGGGGAAGGAAAAAGAGAGGGAAGTAAAGATAGAGTCTAAGACACCCAGAGTGGCTGAAAGAGAGAGTCAAGGACAACCCCTCAGTTGCTCCAGAACAATGAAAGGACATTGTCCCTGTCCACCAGGAACTTTCTCTAATGGGGAAGACAAAAATAAAAACACCATTCACAGGGAAAACGAAAAAGAAGGACATTCTGATATTTTCCTTATGAAAAGACCAGCCTATGAAATGCTGAACTGCATAACAATGTCATGAGCAAACTTAATACTCCTGTGTTGCTAATTTCTCCGGTGCGCTCTTCAAATCGCAGACAAGCATTGCTAATTAAAGGTGAAAGGAGCAGAGCAGAAGCATGGTCATTATATTTTATTATCACAGTAAATGTGATTACCATTGTAAAATAAAACCATGTGAAAATGTTAAAAGAGAACTCCATGTATGTAGTTTTATCTTGAAAATGCATCAGAACTCTCCTATTTAAAGTGGACTCATTTTTTTTTAACTAGCTCTATAGCAGGCGAGGAGCAGAGAGTTACTTGTGACGACCTTGTAACAAAACCCATAAAACCCACGTCAAAATGAGTCAATCCAGACTTATGCAAACTGTGTTTAGGATTTTGATAATACAGGAATCTAGAAGTTGTGGATCCAAACCATTTTCAAAAAAACCCAATAATAGCAATAATAATAGTAATGTTAATTAAGCATTAACTTTGTGCCAAGCAATTTAATATGCACTGGGGTAGATTTTATATAATCATTAAATTGTATTTATTGAATGCTGAGCACAGAACACTGTACTAAGTGCTTGAGAGAGTACAATACAACAATAAACACATTACCTGCCTCATATAATCAGATTGGACAATATCCCTGTCCCACATAGGGCTAAGCATTCTTAAGTATGGGGGACCACAGCTATTGAATCCCCATTTTATAGATGACACAACTGAAGCTCAGAGAAGTGAAGTGACATTTGCCCAAGGTCACTCAGCAGGCAAGTGGCAGAGCATGGATTAGAACCCAGTTCTTCAGGCTCCAAGGCCCATGTTCTTTTCCTCATTTGCAGTAGCACTTCACTCCCTCTTATTGGATCTTCTTGATCAATATTATCTCTGGCTCCCTAGGAATTTGGATGCAGTCCCTGCAGACCTAATTTATGGCCTTCTGGAAGGGAATTTATTCATTCATTCATTCATACAATGGTATTTATTGAATGCTTACTGTGTACAGAGCACTGTACTAAGCGCTTAGGGAATAGTACTAGAGGTCAGGATGTGTAATGGTGAGTCATCCGGGGGGCCCTGGGTGAGTCAGGTGGTCCCATTAGATTAAGGCATATTCTTTCATAAGAATTTCAAAACCTAGCCTGTCTCTTGCTTGTTTACTTAAATTTTAATTGTTAAAATCCTAGGGTTTCTATGAAACTCTAATGCCTCAGGAAAAATTCTTGAGTTTTAACTAAACCTGTTAGTAACACTAAGCACTGTTTCATTTGGGTACTGACACGCGTAATAAAGAAAAGCATAGGAAATTTGGTAGACACCTGATCTATAATCCAAACAAAAGTAAACACCTGTGAGATTCCTCAGAATGAAACTTGCCACTCCAAACATTTTAGTTGATGACCTTTCTCTCTATGTCTCTCGTCTTTTCCCTCTTTTCATTGTCAGCCCCCTGGGATTCTTGGATTACCTCTGAATTCATTTCCATGTATTGTCCCCAACATTTCATAGAGTGCTTGGTTGAATTAAGTCCTTAGTAAATTTAATTGACCATTGATTATTCCAAATGTCTTTATTACTGTGAGACCAAACTGCTACAGATGTCAACTCATCCCCTGCAGACTGTAAAATCCTGAGGGGCTGGGACTCTGACTTGTACTTTCCTTGTACTTACCCAAGCTCCTAGCACAGTGCTATGGTATTTAGTAAGCAGCATAGAGTAGAGCACAGACCTTGGAGTCAGAAGGTCATGGGTTCTAATCCCAGCTCTGCCACTCATCTGCTGTGTGGCCCGGGAAAAGTCACTTCACTTCTCTATGCCTCAGTTACCGCATCTGCAAAATGGGGATTAAGACTGTGAGACCTATGCGGAATAGGGACTGCGTCCAACCCGATTTGCTTGTATCCATCCCGGTGCTTAGTACAGTGCCTGGCACATAGTAAGCACTTAAAAATACCATAATTATCATTATTACTCTGTGATAAGCATGGGGGAGAATCAAGATGGTGAGATGAGCCCTGGGCGGGACAGGGACTATGTCCAAATTGATTTGTTTGTATCCACCCCAGCATTTAGTACTTAACAGCACTTAACAAATGCCATTAATGCTAGAGATGTGAATAATAATTATAATAGCATTTGTCAAGTGCTTATTATGTGCCAAACACTGTTTGAAGCACTGGGGTAGGTACAAGGTCCCTGTCTCACATGAGGTTTGCAGTCTTAATCTCCATTTTACAGATGAGGTAGCTGAGGCACAGAGAAGTTAAGTGACTTGCCCGAGGTCACACAGCAGACATATGGCGGAGCCGGAATGAGAATCCACGACCTCTGACTTCCAGATCCGCAGCTTCCCACACAGTTACACGGTTACTGTCGTGAATGGGATTCTCAATCTAAGAGGGAGGGAGGAGGGATACATTATCTCCATTTTACAATTCAGTCATTCAATCACATTAATTGAGCGCTTACTGTGTGCAGAGCACTGCACTAAGAGCTTGGAAAGTACAATTTGGCAACAGATGGTCTCTATCTGTTGCTCTGCCATCGAGAAAGGAGGGGGTCCTTTGGAGGGAGAGTTTTATATACAGATAGAGACCATCCCTACCCATCAACAGGCTTGCAGTCTAGAAGGGGGGAGACAGATAGCACACTGAGGCCTGGAGAGATTTAGTGAGTGACTTGACTAAAGGTCACACAGCAGACCCCTGGCAGAACTAGGACCATTAAATAATAATTTGTATTTATTGAGTGCTCACCGTTCTAAGCGCTTGGGAGAATACAATGCAAAAGAATAAGCAGGCTCGTTCCCTGTTTTGAACTTACAGTCTAGACGGGGAGACAGACATTAATATGAAGAAACCAGGACTTTTAACGCCCAGTCTCCTGCCCTTTTCCACTAACCCAAGCTCCCTTCCAGCACTCAGATGGTGCTTAGAAGGAACCTCCAACACAGAACCTTGGAAAGGATGAAGGCGTTGCTGTGGGGAATGCCCGTGATGACGGCTGTGGGCTCTGAGTCATGAGGTGCTGAGAATTCTGCTCCTCCAAAATACCTTACCGATCTTTGTTTTTGCCTTTATGTTGCCTTAATAATATGGTATTTGTTAAGAAGACACTGTACTAAGCCCTGGGGTGGATACAAGCAAATCGGGTTGGACACAGTCCCTGACCCACACAGCGTTCAATCGCCATTTTACAGATGAGGTAACTGAGGCCCGGAGAAGTGAAGTGACTTGCTTAAGGTCACTCAGCAGACAAGTGGCAGAGCCGGGATGAGAACGCAGGTCCTTCTGACTCCCAGGCTGGTGTTTTATCGACTAGGCCATGCTGCTTCTCTTAGTGTTTTATTTCATTTCTCTCTGTATGTCTATCACCAGTTCCCTTTTCCTTCCTTTTTTTACTTTAGATCTTAAACCCCTCAAGGGTTAGAGTAGAAGAGGTATCCAGACAGAGCCTTTTAAAGGTACAGTGAAGCTACACCTTAAATAATGTGGCCTAGCAGTGAACAGAGCAGTGAACAGTGAACAAATCAGTCAAAGGTGCAGCAATCAAAATGAGATAACTGCCACAGAGCAGAGGATTTGTCAAGGCCATGGAATCAGGTTCTGGGCCAAACAAGCAGAGAAGCAGCATGGCCTAGTAGATACAGCGTGGACCAGAAAGTCAGAAGGTCGTAGGTTCTAATCCTGGCTCTGCCACTTGTCTACTGTGTGACCGTAGGCAAGTCAGTTCACTTCTCCGGGCCTCGGTTATCTCATCTGTAAAATGGGGGTTGAGACTGTGAGCCCCACATGGGACAGGGACTGTGTTCAACTCAATTTGCTTGTATCCTCCCTAGTGCTTAGTACAGGGCCTGGCACATATTAAGTGCTTAAAAAAACCATAATAATGATAATAATAATAACAACACTACAGAGCTGTAGTGTTGTCCACCCTTCTCTATGGTTGTAAGATCTAGACTCGCCAGGCACCATATCGAACAGATCGGTGCAGGGATTGCATCTGTTTATTGTTGTATTGCACTCTCCCGAGCACTTAGTACTTTCCACACAGTAAGCGCTCAATAAATATGATTGATTGAATGAATGAATGGATGAAGGAATGAATGAAATCACTTATGGGCCAGTCTCGATATCAAACGGCCAGACGAGATCTTGAACAGTTCTGGAATGTTATCAATCTCCTAGCCTCGAAGCCGTGCTCACCTTAACTCAGTTATATTGGTTGGGACATGTGAGGGGAATGAAGGTCGGCAGGATACCCAAACAACTGCCTGCCGGAGAGATGAAATTGGAGAACTGAGAGCCAGGAGGGCAACGGGAACATTTTAAGGATGGAGTAAAGTCACGGCTCAGACAGTGCTGAAAACTGAGAGAAAACTGCATAGTTGCTCTGCCATTGAGAAAGGAGGGGATCTTTTGAAGGGAGGGTTTTGTAAGAAATGAGAGGTAAGGAAATAGCGAAGACAGCACCAAGCACTACAAGCATCAGACAAGACAACATGAGAAACAGTACTTTTGTAGGTTCTGTGTATATGGGAGATGGTGTTTTCGGTCAGAAACACAATGCAGTGCAAATAACGTAGACTGTAAGCTCCTTGTGGGTAGCTCCTGTTGTACTGTACTCTCCCAACTGCTTAGTACAATGTTGTTGGTTCACAGAAGGCGCTGAATGAATTCCTTTGATTAATCGATGTCTTTGAATACCAAGGACATTTACGCAGATAGATGAGTAGTGTACCAAATCAATCAATAGCTAGAATTATAGAGCCCTTACTGTGTACAGAACCTATACTAAGCAGCGTGGCTTAGTGGAAAGAACCCGGGCTTGGGAGTCAGAGGAAGCGGGTTCTAATCCCGGCTCCCCCACTTGTCCGCTGAGTGACCTTGGGCAAGCTATTTAACTTCTCTGTGCCTCAGTTACCTCATCTGGAAAATGGAGATTGAGACTGTGAGCCCCATGTGGGACAACCTGATTACCTTGTATTTACCCCAGTGCTTAGAAAAGTGCTTGGCACATAGTAAGTGCTTAACAAATACTATCATCATCAACAGTAAAATTAAGAAGTTTAAAAACGAGAGGGGGAGATGCCCCCTTCAATAAATTACAGGTAAGATCTGTAATTATCACTTCTTGACCTTTGGGATATGTATTTGCAATAAAAAGAAAATCGTTGAAAGGTTATTGAAGTTATTGTAGTTGTTCCTTATGAAATTAATCGATCAATCCATCAGTGGTATTGATTGAGTGCTTACTTTGGTCAGGGTACAATACAATAATAATAATAATTTTGGTATTTGTTAAGCACTTTCTATATGTCAAGCACTGTTCTAAGCGCTAGGGGAGATACAAGGTGATCAGGTTGTTCCACGTGGGGCTCACAGTCTCAATCCTCATTTTGCAGAGGAGGTAACTGAGGCACAGAGAAGTTAAGTGGCTTGCCCAAGGTCACACAGCAGATAAGTGGCGGATCCCGGATTAGAACCCACATTCTCTGACTCCCAAGCCAGTGCTCTTTCCATTAAGCCATGCTGCTTCTCCTATATGACAGTGTAATAGACACAATCCCTGCTCAGAGTGAGCTTACAGTATAGGGGAATGTAATCACCTGATCTTTGTTTTTGGCTGCTCTTGTTTTTTTGTCCTGTGCATTTGCTAACACTTTTGAGTTGTGTCTCAGCTGGTATGAGGAAGACGGGCAGGATTTCCCGCTTGAAATGAGTGATAGCCTTTGTTAGGACTGATTTACTAAGCTTTTGCAAACTGAGATGGGTTCACTAGTTTATAAAAACATAAAGATCTGGTCTGCTGAGGTTTGCAGATCAATTGAATCCAAAAAGGGTGAGAGTTTGGATAAGAAACCATTTTTTTTTGCCCTTCTGAGTTGCAAGTGGCGTCCCTAAAGTCAATAAACGTTGGCAGCTCGAGTCACCACACAAATTCAGGCTCATAACAGAAGCCAAATTACATCACATTGTGGTTGAAAAAGAAGATGCATTTCAGTTTTATGTTAACATTTAGATCAGTGAGATGACATTTTACAAAGACAGAAATTATTTACCCAAATCTAGAACATTTCTAACTTTGCAGACAGTACCCACTGCAATTCTGTAGAAATTTCTCTGAACCAGCCAAGACACTCACAAAATTCCCAGGTGTTCATCTGTTAGCTTTCAGTCTAGGGGAATTTGTTTTTTTCCTGTCAATCCAGAGAATTGCCTACAACATAGGAAAGAATGATGTCCAAGTACTACAATCCCAATTAAAATGTGGGGGCGGGGGGCAGAGAGGGGAGGGTCGAAGGCCCCGTGAGCCTATCATAGATAAGTAACATTGCCTAGTGGATACGGCACGGGCCTGGGACTCAGAATGACCTGGGTTCTAACCCCAGCTCTGCCACTTGTCTACTGTGTGACCTTGGGCAAGTCACTTAACCTCTCCGTGCCTCAGTTCCCTCATCTGAAAATGGGGATTAAGACTGTGAGCCCCAGGTGGGACAGGGACTGTGTCACACCTGATTAGCTTGTATCTGCCCCAGAGCTTAGAACAGTGCTTGATGCAGAGTAAGCTTAACAAATCCCACTGGTATGAGTTCTCATGTACCAATACTTTTATTCCATTTAGTTAAGGTTTAATATTGGTTGAAGGATGTTGCTAAAGTCACCCAAATCTCCTTGCCTGTCAAGGTTATGAATGTAATTTTTGGCACTTGTAACAGTGGTCTGAAGAATGAGATGGCTTTATGATTTGTAGTGTAAGGGCTTGGAAGTTGCAGTTCTCTCAGGAGCAGGGATTGGGCCGTTAGGTTCCAAGCCTTCACAGTGACTACCCACACTGCCCTCTCTTCTCATTAAATTACTGTCCTTCTCTCTTGATGTCTCCCCAAGACCTCACTCTCAGCATCACACCCTTGTCGGTTTACTCCCATCCAACTTCCCCAGCAAATCTCCATGCCATTTCCTTTCCAGCCACCATCCTTGACTCCATCAAGGTGTGACCTATGGAATCCCCACTCTATCATGGGCAAACTCCTCTTTTTAACCCAGACGTTTCTCCTGCTTGTCCTCCCTAAGCCCTGGCTCTCTCCAGATGAGACCGTCTCCCTGGCCACTCTCCACTGAGTGCCTTCACCTCTGATTCTATTTGCCATTGTTTTTATGAGATGTTCTTCCCCTTGACTCTATTTATTGCCATTGTTCTTGTCTGCCTGTCTCCTCCGATTAGACTGTAAGCCCGTCAAAGGGCAGGGACTGTATCTGTTGCCGATTTGTACATTCCAAGCACTTAGTACAGTGCTCTGCACATAGTAAGCACTCAATAAATACTATTGAATGAACTCATGGACAAGGGAGAAGGAGTTGGCCTTGCCCACCATTCCCGCTTTTGCGTCTTCCCATTACCTCCACTTTCTGTTCCTCTAAAGCCTGCATCAACCGCCTCTGCCACCCACTACGATTGCTAATTGCACCATCAATCGATTAGCCAATAGTATTCATTATTGTCATTATTAAATGCCATAGAGTCATTTCTGATTCATAGCGACTCCATGAATATACTTTCTCCAGAACGTCTTGTCATCTGCCATAATCCGCAACCTTTCTAATGGTTCTTCTGGTATCATTGTTATGGTCTCTGTCCATCTAGCTGCTTCTCTGCCTCTTCCACGCTTTCCCTGGATTTTTCCTAGCATTAGTGTCTTCTCTAGAGAATTAGTCCTCCTGATTATGTGTCCAAAATATGCTAATCTAAGTGGAGTCATTTAGCTTTCCAAAGACCACTTTGGTTTAATTTGCTTCAAAATCCATTTGTTTGTTTTTCGGGCAGTCCATGGAATTTGCAAAAGCCTTCTCCAACACCACATTTCAAAAGAATTGTTCTTTCTATCCTGTTTTTTACTATCCAGCTTTTAGATCCATGCATTGTCACTGGAAACACCATAGAGCTGAAAATTTGTATTTTTTGGCAATTGTTACATCAGCACATCTCATGACTTTTTCCAGGCTCTTCATAGCAAGTCTTTCTAACATTTATTGACCCCTTTTTCCATGCAGAGCTCTGAACCAAGCACTTTGGATAGTACAATGCTACATACTCTTAGCCTTCCTTCTTGCCCACATCCACTCTCCCCACAAAACTACTCTTTTCCCCAACAGAGATCTCTAATATTTAGATCTTCTGCCCAGTATCTTCTCGTGATGCACAAATTCACACCCTCTTTGCCAATCTCAATCCCACCCCCATCCCTCCACTGATTTCAATCACTGAATGAAAGTACTCAAACACCTTGCCCCCTCCTACCTCACTTCACCTCTCTCTTACTACAACCCAGCCTGCACACTTAGGTCCTCTAATGTCAACCGACTCACTGTACCTCGATCTCATCTATCCCGCCACCGACCCCTCGCCCACATCCTGCCTCTGGCCTGGAACGCTCTCCCTCTTCATATCCGGCAGACGATCACTCTCCCCGACTTCAAAGCCTTAATGAAGGCACATCTCCTCTAAGAGGCCTTCCCTGACTAAGCCCTCATTTCCTCTTCTCCCATTCCCTTCTGCATCACCCTGGCACTTGAACTTGCTTCTTTTATTCACCCCTCCCTCAGTCCCTTATGAACGTATCCATAACTTATGTATTTATATTAACATCTGTGTACCCCTCTAGACTGTAAACTCATTGTGGGCATGGAATGTGTCTGTTTTATAACCAATTCAGCTAGATTGTATTCGCCCAAGTGCTTCGTAGAGTGCTCTGCACAGAGTAATCGTTAAGTAAATATGATCACTTGTTTGATTGACTGATCTTTCATCGCTAGTCCTCAGACCAGTTTTGATTCCAGAGGTCCTGTAAAATGGTATTTCAAAACCTGTTCTCCCTCCTATTTAGACTGTGAGCCCCTTGCGGAAGAGCAACTGTGTCTAACCTGATAATCTTGTATCCATCCCAGTGGTTAGTACAGCACTTTGTACTTAGTAAACACTTAACAAATACCACAATTGTTATGAAGAGGTACAGATCCCCACTACCAGCATACCCAAGCTACTTGCCTTGGCAGTTAATAATTGTGTCATTTGTGAAACACTGACTATGTGCCAAGCACTATACTGAACGCTAGGGTAGATACGATATAATCAGGTCATTCCCAGGCCCTATCCCACAAAGGCCTCCCAATCCTTGCAGTTTAATGCAGATGGCATAGAAATGGCTCCTTGAGGGAGGGATCTTGTTGACTCATTCTAGTGTACTCTCCTGAATGCTTAGTTCAGTGCTATGCACACAGGAGGGGCTCAATAAGTACTAGCAATTATTGAGGACTAGCACTTAAGGTAATTAAGGTATTATGCCTGGGGAAGGGCTTTCAGCTCAAGCATGTTACCTCATCCCTGCTAGGACTCTTTGAGTTTTATACAGGCTCTGCCAGGAACAGTGATATGTGAAGTGTCTGTTAGCTTTCTGTGAGCTCAGTCTGTCCTACCCAGCAAATGATGCCGAAAGAACAAATATAATGCACAGTTTTCTCTTAGTATTCCAGTACATTGTCTCCTCAAACTACTCTAAACTATGCTGAAAGCCATATTCTGGTCATTTTCCAGAGTTTTAGTAGTTTAGGAAAAAGATTTGAATCTCCTGTTGTATCTTATAGCACACTTTCCACTCCCCTTTATACAGGAAATTTATCAGATTTGAAAGCCAATAAGAGCCCTGATTTTGTAATAATAGCTTCAGTATTCATGTATCCAGGGTCATCTGCTGAAAGCTTATGAAATGATCAAGAGGGAATTATTGCTTTGCACTTAGAGCAAAGAGTTGTAGTTAAGGGACAGGACTAGGTCAACAATAGGGCCTCATTGTTCTGAACTCTAGTGTTTTTTTAACAAAGTATCTTTGCTTTATTAACAATAAACACATTTCCTCTTGGGTGAAAAATGGCCATCGTGTTTGATTTTGGAATCTTGTTTATACAAAAGAAATCACAAACCTTTGCCAAACTTGGTTTGCATATGATCGATCACAAATATGACTATAAATCCATATCCTTTCCTCCAAGGGATCGATCGTAGATCACAACTACAACAAAAAAGACCTTTTACATTTATATACAGTTTCAAACTTTCTGGGAATCCTTGCTGGTTGAATCCTCAAAATGGTTTTAAACAGGAATAGTTCTGTCCAAGTAGAAACATTTGTTGGTAGAAAGAGGGTAGAGTTGAAGCCTAAATCCTGAAGTTAAGGTATTACAGGAGACTTGGAAATTTTTGCTTCGAGCAATTGAGGTAGGGGGCTTTTTCACTACTGGCAGAGGAGGCAAACTGTTCCCAAAGTGTCCCAATGGTCCTTGGGAAGATGTAAGTGAATTAGCCCTCTCCTATTCTGGATTATGTACTTTTCATAAGAACAGTAATAATACTATCTGTAAAGTGCTTACTATATGCCAAGCACTGGGGTAGACCCAAGGTCTCATTCAGTCCGTGTCCCACAGAGCGCTCTCACAGTCTAAGTAGGAAGGAGAACAGATATTGACTCCCCATTTTACAGATGAGGAAACTGAAGCACAGAAAAGGTAGGGGACTTGTCCAAGGTCATACAGCAGTCCAGTGGCAGAGCTGAAATTAGAACCCTGATCCTCCAGTTCCTAGCCCTGTGCTCTTGAGTAAGCGCTCAATAAATATGATTGACTGACTGACTCACTAGAAGTAGTAGTAATATTGCACTGTTCAAGACACCGGGAAGTACAGAACAAAGAAATAACACATTCCCTATCCCCATGGAATTTATACTCTAATGGGGGAGATGAACGGAAAAATATTTAAACCTGGACACTATATCTTTTATTCCTTTCATTAAACTCTTTGTGGCACGAGTCACGACTACCCACTCTGTGGTATTGTACTCTCCAAAGCGCTCAGTACAGGGCTCTGCATGTAGTAAGCTTTAATGCCATTGATTGATTGTTTAATAAATGCTATTAACAGTGTTCCTTTCCTTGACAGAATTTCCCTCTTGTTTGAAAAGCCAGCTCTTGAGTTGGAAATGCAGTTCATCACCAATATTTTCATTGAACGTTTTGGCATATCTCTTGCCGGTAACGGGTGGGGAGCATTTACTTTTCAAAGGTGATCACGCCACTCCCATAACTCTCATTTCAGTGCTTGGAGAATTTCCTCATTTCTTTTCCTCACTTGTCTTTCAAATTATGAAGCCCTATTAATTGCAAAACAAATTGAATAGTTAAAATTTGCATGGAGTGTTTCAGGAACGGCATACACATTCATTTCTCTTAGCTGCATTTATAACACCCTTTACAGTTTGGGAAGAACAGGGTTAGCAATCTGACTTGAATCCCTGGAGATCATTCTTAAGATATGAAATTTCAAGTCTATGTTATCTCTGGAATCAAACATTACATTGACTTGTGGGATTTAGACTGAACTGAGTTTTTACAGGGCTCCTTAATGTAAATGGATATATCCTTTTTTGCAGATGGATCAACATATTGTATGAATTTACGTTTTGAAAATGTATTTCATAATCGATTGTGAATGGGCCGAGGTGAATTTTAAAATATTGGGGAAAAAATGCTCTTAGTGATGGCCAAATCAAATCCAGTGGAGGCCTAGTATGGGTTTCTTTCTCATTCATATTCCAACACATTTTCCCCATTACTTACTAGCATGCTATAGAAGGACCATACTCTGTGACCCTCTAAGTGTGGTAGAATATCATCATGAAAATGACTGGTCCTAAAGTAAATATCTATAGTATTAAATAGAATAGTATGGTATTTTTCTGTGTGTGAAGGAGAAGTATGGGTCAATGGATAGAGCACACGTCTGGGAGGCAGAAGGACTTGAGAGGATTCCAACTCTGCCTCTGGTCTTCTGTGTGACCTTGGGCAAGTCACTTTAACTTCTCTGGGCCCCAGTTCCCTCATCTGTAAAATGGAGATTGAGACTGTGAGTCCCCATGTGAGACAGGGACTGTGTCCAACCCGATTTATGTGACCTTGGACAAGTCACCTCCCTTCTCTGGGCCTCTGTTCCCTCATCTGGAAAATGGGGATAAGAGTGTGAGCCCCACGTGGGATGGGGTCTGGGTCCAACCTGATTACCTTGTATCAACCCCAGGGTTTAGAGCAGTGCTCGGGACACAGTAACTACTTAACAAGTGCCATAATTTCATTTCATTTCACATAGCAAGGCGCCTTGACATCGGGTTCCACTTCCCCCCATAAATAGTTGAAACCCTTCCTGGCATACAGTAAACGCTTAACAAACACCACCATTACTCTTATTATTTTCTCAATCTTTTGCCTGTTATATATCGGACAATCTGTGCCTTCAATCAACACATGGTAATTCAAGCAGTAGGACAGAACAATGTACCAAGAGTGTGGGCAAGAACAATACAATAGAGTTAAACACAATTCCAGACCACAAACTCCCTGTCTGCCCTTTTTAACTATAACATATAAACGCCTCAAGGGTAGGAATTGTGCCTCTTATTTTAGATGTTTTTTGAAGTGACTGTACAGTGCTCTGCAAATGATAGACTCTCTACTGATGCTATGATATTTATTGGGTGCCTACAGTGTGCAGAACAAAATACAAAGCACTTGGGAGAGTATAAGATAATAGTACAATAAAAAACAATCTGTTTTGCAGGCTCCTCCTCTGCCTCTCACTTCTCAGCGGTGGGAGTCCTCAAGATTTAGTTCTGGATCCCCTTCTGTTCTCCATCTACACCGAATCCTTTGGAGAACTAATTCGCTTCCATGCTCTAAACAGATGATTCCCAAATCTACACCTCCAGCCCTGATCTTTTTACCTTCTCTGCTGCCTTGTATTTTCTCCTGCCTTCAGGACATCTCTAATTGTATAGCCCGCCAACACCTCAATCTTAATGTGTCCAAAACAGAATTCCTCATCTCCCTACCCAAACCTTCCCCTCCTCGTGATTTTCCTATTACTGTAATCAGCACCATCCTCCTCCCTGTCTCACAAGCCCTTAACTTTGGCATTATCCCTGACTCATCTCTCTCATTCAGCACACATATTCAATATGTCACCAAATCTTGTTGGTTCAACCTTAACAACATCGCTAAAATCCATCCTTTCATCTAGATCCAAATTGCTACCACATTAATCCAATCACTTATCTTATCCCACCGTGATTACTGCATCAATCTCCTTGCAGACCTCCCTGATTGCTGTTTTTCCCCACTCCAGCCCATTCCAGTCCATACTTCACTCGGCTGCCCAGATTATTTTTCTATAAAAAATTCAGATCATGTTCCCCACTCTTCAAAAACCTCCAGTGGTTGCCCATCCACCTCTGCATCAAACAGAAACTCCTTACCATCAACTTTAAAACCCTCAGTCACCTTTGATCCCAGCTCTGCCACTTGTCAGCTATGTGGCTGTGGGCAAGTCACTTTAATGTTGGTATTTGTTAAGCGCTTATTATGTGCCGAGCACTGTTCTAAGCGCTGGGGTAGATACAGGGTAATCAGGTCGTCCCACGTGAGGCTCACAGTTAATCCCCATTTTACAGATGAGGTAACTGAGGCACAGAGAAGTTAAGTGACTTGCCCACAGTCACACAGCTGACAAGTGGCAGAGCTGGGATATTGAGCGCCTGGATAAATTCAGGATGGGGAAAATGGAGACTATAAGGAGGTGGACATAAGTGCTTTTAGTGGGGTGGATGATGATGATGGATGATGCTTAAACATGAGTTCAGTTGTCTTTTCTAGGCTCCAGACTCTTCCCTCTTTTGAGGTTAGCTTATTTCTAATCTGCATCTGTATTATTTAAAGTAAGTTAGTATCATGGTTGTAATAAGAATTAAAATGGAAATCAAGTTGTGGACAAAACCAGGGTTATAATCCCGATTCCACCCGATTCCACCATTTACCTGCTGTGTGACCTTGGGCCAGACACTTAGCTTCTCTGTGTTTCAGTTTTCTCAACTGTAAAATGGTGATACAATACCTTTTTTTCCCTTCCCTTGAAACTGTGAGCCCTATGTGGGACAGGGACTATGTCCCACCTGGTTAACTTGTATCTACCTCAGTTCTTAGAAGAGTACTTGACACACAATAAGCACATATCAAATACCATAAAACAAGTCCTCACATCTACTTTTCTTCTGCTAGCATACTTGATGTCTGATGGAAGTACAATCATTTCACACTTACATGGGAGCTAGAGAGCCTGGGCATTTTTGCGAAAAGTCAGACAAATAAAAAGGCCAAAGGGAAAGAAGAGAACATTTAGTGCTGTTTCACAAAGGTTAAAAATGAAAAACAGAGCAGAGATTAGAAGTTGGATTTGGCATAGTTGGAGGCCAGAAAGAATTATTCTCTATCATATTAATTTCAGAGTCAGCCTATATCACTTTCTTTTCCAAGGTCCCTGTCAATTACAAGCATTTCCAAACCAATCATTATTCACCAATGAATCAGTAACAGAGTCTTCTGGGGTTGATATGTAAAAACATATCTGATTCCATATTTAGAATGATCGGATCTTACTGTGGTTTAATTTAAAAAAAACCAACAACCCAGTTCCAACCCCTTACTCACCAAATTTATGTTCCATAACTTTTTATTACAAAATAAGAGTCAAAAGCAAGGGCTTTTTATAGAAACTCATGTACACAGACATAATTATGCATTACACAGGGCAGCTTGAAAGGGAATGGGAATCTTCATTCTCAGATGTTTCTGTTCATTAATAGGCATTTTGCAAATCACTGATAAATCAATATCTAGAGACAGTGAAGCTAAAGAGGGGAATTTTAATGACTTGGGGTGTTGGCTGTTAGTCTGAATTTCTAAATAGGGGTGCAGTGATCGTGATAGAGTATTAACAGCTCCTAACATCAGTGACTGAAAGTAGAGTCTTGTTAGATCTGCAGACCTGCCTTGTACGATGATTTTCCAGGACTTTGTTGTTGAGCTTTCTCAATGGTTTCAGTGCCATTTTTCAGTGGTACTGAACCCATAATAATAATAATGATGGTATTTGTTAAGCGCTTACTAAGTGCCCGGCACTGTTCTAAGCGCTGGGGTAGATAGAAGCTAATCAGCTTGGACACAGACCATGTCCCACAGGGAACTCACAGTCTGAATCCCATTTTACAGATGAGGTAACTGAGGCACAGAGAAGTGAAGTGAATTGCTGAAGGTCACATGCCAGACAAATGGCAGAGCTGGGATTAGAATTCAGGTCCTTCTAACTCCCAAGCCTGTGCTCTATCCACTGGACCATACAGCTTCCTGAATTTGGACCTTGGACTCCAGGTCGTTCTGGCACTAGTTGTTATTACTATTACTATTCTTCACTGAGCAGGAGTGTTGCTGATGAGTTTTCTAACCCCAGTGACTTTTTCTCTGATTAAGCATCACTCCCCACCCATGTATTGAAGTATCCCACGGAGCTCAGATAGCCAGATTTTTGTTTTAATGACCCTCTCCAAATGTTTTAAAATTTTTCTTTCCTTTCATTACTATTTGCCATTGTTGGATCATTTGCCTAAAGATGAACACTTTGGCTTAGCGGGAGGTGGAGCATCATCACCATTCATCACTCATGCTGCTATTTAGACTGTAAGCTTGTTGTGGGCGGGGGGTGTGCCTGTTTATTGTTGTATCGTACTATCCCCAACACTTCCAAATCCTTCTCTGAAGAACAGGGGAGTGTGACTCTCAAGAAAATGGGGCATATAGCAGCAGATCTTCACCAGATTCTCTGATTTCACTATTACTATGTTATTAGTATATCAGAGAAGCAACATGACACAATGGATAGAGCAAGGGCCAGGGAATCAGAAGATCATAGGTTCTAATGTCGTCTCTGCCACACGTCTGACCTCGGGCAAGTCATTTCACTTCTCTGTGCATCAGTTATCTCATCTGTAAAATGGGCATTGAGACTGTGTCCAAACCTGTGAGCCTCACGTGGGACAACCTGATTGTCCTGTATCTACCCCGGCGCTTAGAACAGAGCTCTGCACATAGTAAGCGCTTAACAAATACCAACATTATTATTACCTATTTGCTTGTATCCACTCCAACCGTTAGTACAGTGCTTGATACATAGTAAGCGCTTAACAAATACCACAATTATTATTATTATTATTCACTCAGTGCCCTGTGTTAACTCCATATCTGGCCAGGTCACGAACAGCAGATGCTTTTCTTCTTTGGTTATGATTCTCAATACCAGTGATGGTACTAAATACTTTGTATATGCTTAGTATGAGCTAGGACTGTACTAGACTCTCTCTGGACTTTAAGCTCGTTGTGGGCAGGGGATGTGTCTGTTTATTGTTATGTTGTACTCTCCCAAGCACTTAGTACAGTGCTGTGCACACAGTAAGCGCTCAACAAATACAATTGAATGAGTGGAATGAATACTAAGAGCTGGAATAGATAAAATACAATCATGTTGGAAATGGTGTCTGTCCCATATGGGGAACCACAGTCTGAGATGGGAGAACGAGAACTGTGCCTTACGTGCGTATCTTGTATCTATTCCAAATCTTAGTACAGTAATTGGCACTTAATAAGCACTTAACAAATATTATTATTGTTATTATATTATTGGTGTTGTTATCATCATCATCATCAGAAGGCATTCTGGTGTTCTACTCTCTCTTGGTTGTTTTTTCTATTTGTCATCGCTCCACACAATTAAATTTCCCCAGGCACTATCCTCTGATGAACTGGTTTTGTATTCGTGAGGCAGGTATAGCTTAAGGCCTTTTTTCTAACTCCTTTTGCACCCCAGAGCAAGGAGTGGATTCCTTAATAGGCTGCTCAAAAACCCAGGATTTACCTCATATCACTGTTCTTCAGCAGTGACTGACATGGTGTGGTGGATAGAGCACAGGCTTGGGACTCAGAGGGGACTGGGTTCTAGTCTTGGATCTGCCACCTGTCCGCTGTGTGACCTTGGGCAAGTCACTTAACTTCTGTATGCCTCAGTTACCTCATCTGGAAAATGGAGATTAAGATTGTGAGCCCCATGATTGTGTCTGACCTGATTAGCTTGTATCTACCCCAGCACTTAGTATAATGCCTGACATATAATAGGTGCTTAACAAATATAAATAACAAACAAACAAAAAAACCCAAAACCACAATAGAACTGGGTGTTTCAGGGTATTAAATAGTCCCAAAGTGGCTTGAAAGAGTTAATGCACTTCCCTAAGTGCTGAATGTGCTACTGACATATGATTTAAATATTGGGAGACTCTAGACAACCTAGCTCTATTTGAGATAATATCATTCAGCATTTTTCCTAAATAATTTTGGTGCCAATATGAAATGTCAACTCTATAAACCCTCCTTTCACTGACTTTGCTATTGAATAAAGCGTCCTTCAACCAAGACTAAATCTTCTGCTGGAAACAGTCCTTGGTTTAATCTGGAAAGATACTGCCACTCTTAAATCCCTTTCAATCTCAACTTTATTGTCCAGAGTCGAGGTACGGTTTTGATGAAATCATAGGAAGTTTATAGTTTCTTCATTTCAGATTTAATAGAAAAACCAGTGGTTTAACTCCTAACTAGAGTGAAATCTTGTTATTTTCGCCTTATCGGCTGCTATTGATTCATCGTAACTGCATTAGTGAATTGTACTTCACAGTAAAATGCTGCTTGCAAAATTAACAAATTGTACATTCATCACCTGCATGAGCTTTGTGTGCTTAAAATACATAATAATTATGGCATTTGTTAAGTCCTTACTATGAGCCAGGCACTGTACTAAGCCCTGGAGTGGATACAAGCAAATCGAGTGGAACACAGTCCCTTGTTCCACAAGGGGCTCACAGTCTCAATCCTCATTTTTGAGGTAACTGAGGCACAGAGAAGTTAAGTAACTTCCCCAAAGTCACACAGCAGACAAGTGTTGGAGCTGGGATTAGAACCCATGGCCTTTTGACTCCCAGGCCCTTGCTCTATCCACTACACCACGATACATTTTCAGTTATACAAAGACTGAGAAACCTCCCCAGGACAGTCCTGGATTTTGTAAGCCGTTCTGGTCAATTCATAAAAATATTAAAACATCTTGAGATTAGGATGTCTTAGCTCATCCAGTCAGTTTACAATGCGCTCATCCACAGCTTCTCTTATACTAAATGTTTGGATTTTTACATTACGGTCGTCTGCTCACTGTCATTGCAAGTTAAATCCCACAACATTCAGTCAGTCATTCATTCATTCAGTCGTATTCACTGAGCGCTTACTGTGTGCAAAACACTGCATTAAGTGCTCGGGACAATATAACAACAGGCACATTCCCTGCCCACAACGAGCTCGCAGTCTAGAGGACATTCAGATATCAGAAGTATAAATTTCTTAAATCTGGGCCTTTTAACTCTACTCTTCACCTCTGTTCTCCTACTCTGACAATTTCTAAGGGGGAAGGGAAAGCAGATGAATTTTGGATTGTGCTCCCATGTTCCAATTTTCAATAAAATGATATAGTTCTTATGTTCCTATGGTCAGCCTACTCATAAATGATGACGCCTAATTTTTCTTGGTAGATCATCCCAACTGATGGGAAATAATTCTGGATGACCTTATATAATTTTCAGAGGGTCATCTGATCCTATTAATTGAAAATATTGCTCATGTCAGACTTCCACTATCAAGAATCTAAGTAAAACAGCTTATTTGATCTAAGTCCAATGAAGTTGGCTGATTTTTTAAAATTGGGAAGCAAGAAGACACAAATATTGCTGTTCTGGGATAATTCGTTTCCAAGCTTATCTTTATCCACCAAACGTTACCCTGAAGGTATTCCTCATGTGCCCCGATCCTCCCCACAAAATGAATTTACTCACTCCCTTATGAAAACTTTTAAAAGTAACAACTGTGGTATTTGTTTGATGTTTACTACCTGTCAAGAGGTAGTAACTTGTACTAAGTGCTGAGGTAGATACAAGATAATCAGGTCGGATTCAGTACGATACGGGACTCACAATCTGAGGGGGAGGAAGAACAGGAATTTTGGGAGGTAGAACAGGAACGATACCTTATCTTTGCCAAATCTAACAAACTGTATTCTGTGCTCATCCTCCTCGACTTCTTGTCTGCGTTCTATCCTGTGGGCCACTCCTGTCTCCGGCAAACACTATCCAACCCTCGGGTTTTTTGATACAGTTCTCTCCCTCTTGACTGTAAACTCGTTGTGGGCAGGAAACGTGTCTGCTTACTGTTGTACTGTACTCTCTCAAGGTCTCAGTACAGTCCTCTGCGCACAGTAAGTGCTCAGTAAATACAACTGAATGAATCTCGCTTCTCCTCTTGCCTCTTGGGCTTCTTTCATCAGCTCTTCCTCTTCCTCAAACTCCCTAACGAAGGATGTTGCTTAAGGCTCATTTGGGTGTCCCCTTCTCAGTTCCTATTTACTCCCTTAGGAAACTTATTCACTTCTACTTCTTCAACAGCCACCTCAATAATAATAATAATAACGTTAGTATCTGTTAAGTGCTTACTATGTGCAGAGCACTGTTCTAAGCGCTGGGGTAGATACAGGGTGATCAGGTTGTCCCATGTGGGGCTCACAGTTTGAATCCCCATTTTACAGATGAGGTAACTGAGGCACAGAGAAGTAAAGTGACTTGCCCACAGTCACACAGCTGACAAGTGGCAGAGGCGGGATTAGAACCCATAACCTCTGACTCCCAAGCCCGTGCTCTTTCCATTGAACCACGCTGCTTCTCTATGAGTGTCTTCCAAATCTACCTCTCTGGACCTGAGCTTTCTCCTTCTCTGTAATTTGGCCTTTCTTCCTGTCTCTGGGACACCTCCGCAAGGAAATTCTACTGGCTCCTCAAGCCTCACGTATTCAAAACTGAACACTCCTCTCCTCCATCTAATTTTACATTCACAGTCTACCACACCACTACTCTCTCTGTCTCAGAAGCCCCCAAACGCAGCATTATTCTTGACTCTTCCCTCTCTTTTCAACCCTTGTCTATCCCTGTTACCAAGCAACGTGGGAAGCAGCTCAGCCTTGCTGCGTGACCTTGGGCAAATCACTTCACTTTTCTGTGCCTCAGTTTCCTCATGGGGATTAGTAATGTTGGTATTTGTTAAGCGCTTACTACGTGCAGGGCACTGTTCTAAGCGCTGGGGTAGAACGGGGTCATCAGGTTGTCCCACGTGAGGCTCACAGTCTTAATCCCCATTTTACAGATGAGGTAACTGAGGCACAGAGAAGTTAAGTGACTTACCCAAAGTCACACAGCTGACAAGTGGCAGAACTGGGATTCGAACCCATGACCTCTGACTCCCCAGCCCGGACTCTTTCCACTGAGCCACGCCCAGCAAGTCCACATGGGACACGGACTGCATCCAACCTGATTAGCTTCTATCTATTCCAGTGCATAGTAAAGTGCCTGACACATAATAAGCACCTCACACATATCATTAAAAAGAAACCTTCTGATCAGTTTTCCTCCACAAAATTTCCAGGACCTGCTCCTTTCTCTCTATCTCAATGGCCACCTTGTTAATCACACTGTCAGAGAAGCAGCGTGGCTCAGTGGAAAGAGCACGGGCATGGGAGTCAGAGGTCATGGGTTCTAATCCTGGCTCTGCCGCTTGCCAACTGTGTGACTTTGGGCAAGTCACTTCACTTCTCTGTGCTTCAGTTTCCTCATCTGTAAACTGGGGATTAAAACTGTGAGCCCCACGTGGGACAACCTGATCACCTTGTATCCCCCAGTGCTTAGAACAGTGCTTTGCATGTAGTAAGCGCTTAACAAATGCCACCGTTATTATTAGTATTAATCCAGACACTTCTCCCACTGCATCAGCTTCCTCACTGTTATCTCTGCCTCTAGCCTCTCCTTTCTTTACCCTATACTTATTTCACTCTGTTGCCTGAATCATTTTTCTAACCTACATTCCGCACACATCTCCCCTCTCTTCAAGAACCTCCAATGCTTACCCATTCTCTCTCCCAAGCACTTAGTACAGTACTTGGTACTCAGTAGGCGCTCAATGAATATGAATGATGGAATGATTGAATGAATGAATGAATTCCTCTCAGCATCAAGTATAAACTCTTAACCACTACTTTAAGGTGCTCCTTCCTACTTATAATTGATGGAGTTCCATGATGGTTTGGCATATTTTTGGAGAAGCAGCATGGTGCAGTGGATAGAGCACAGGAGTGGGAGTCAGAAGGTCATGAATTCTAATTCTAATTCTGCCTCTGCCACTTGTCTGCTGTGTGACCTTAGACAAGTCACTTAATAATAATAAAAATAAAAATTGTATTTGTTAAGTGCTTACTTTATGCCAAGCACTGTTCGCAGTGCTGGGGTAGATACAATGTAATCAGGTTGTCCCACATGGGGCTCACAGTCTTAATCTCCATTTTACAGATGAGGTAGCTGAGGCACAGAGATGTTAAGGGACTCACCCAAAGTCACCCAGCTGATAAGTAGTGGAGTCAGAATTAGAACCCACGACCTCTGACTCCCAAGCCCGTGCTCTTGCCACTAAGCTGCTTCTCTCTGTGCCTCAGCTCCCTCATCTGTAAAATGGGGATTCAGATTGTGAGCCTCATGTGGGACAGGGACTGCGTCCAACCCGATTCCTTTTACCTACCCCCGCATTTAGACCAGTGCCTGGCACATAGTAAGTGCTTAACAAATACCATAATTATTATTTATGAAATGCTAAGTAGGTGAAATCTTTTAAGATGATACCATAAAGCAGGACGTTATAAATTCCCTTGGCCAGCTCTGTACGAAATTGAAATTACAAAGTTGTGGGACCTTCTGAAGAGGGGCTTGTGCCAGGGAAGAGGGAGGCTGGACTTTCCTTGAAGCCTGGGAGGAAGGAATCCAGGCTGACCGTGGGAGCCCGTACATTTTCCTCCCCTATCCTGGTTCATCTTCCCAGGCTTTGGAGTGGCAGCTGCAGTGGGGGAATTAGCGAAATTTGCCCTCCCCTCTGCCCCGGTCCATTTTCCCAGGTCCCGGATTGGGCAGGAAAACACGTTTCTCTCTCCTGTATCCCGCCTCGTCTTCCCAGGCCGATCCCCACAGCAGGGTGGGAGAGCTGCCATTGTGCTGTCACCACCACGCTTAGGACTGTGGGAGGGAAAGGAGCCGGCCTGGGCTTTCCCAGCCGGACGCAGCGACCACAGGAAGATTTGTGCTGCTCAGGGTCTGTCTCTTCTGAGGGCAGAGGAGACGAGACAAGAAGCCTCATGTTTGTTTTCTTTTCGTTTAAACAAATGACCAAAAATGGATGCCCTGGAGTCAGTAGTGGTCTGAGGCAGGGGTGATCCCAGATTGCGGAGTGCTATGGTCTTTGCCAAGCCCAGCGGGACCTTACCCGGGGTCGAGGTAACAGACCAAAGTCAGTATAGTAATGTCTGTCCCCCAGTCTAGACTGTAAGCTTGTTGTGGGCAGGGAACACGTCTACTGACACTATTATATTGTACTTTCCTAAACGCTTAGTACGGGGCTTTGCACACGGTAAGCACTTAATAAATACCATTGATTGATTGATTGTCATATTGCATCATATGCCTGGAGGGCGAGGAAGGTAGGCCATGTGGCATCTTAGTTCAACCCCTTTGCCTCAGGCTTGGTAGAATTGATAGGCCACCCAGACAAATTTGTGAGCCAACTGACTACCTCCTCATTTAAATCGCACCCCACTGTGGCCTCCATGGTATCTGTTAAGCGCTTACTATGCGCCAAGCATTGTACTAAGTGCCGTGGTCGCTGCAAGATAATCAGGTTGGACGCAGTACTTGATTCATATTTAGTTGAGTGCCTACTGTGTGCAGAGCACTGTACTAAGCTCTTGGAAAGTACAATACAGCAATAAAGAGAGACAATCCCTGCCCACAACGGGCTTACAGTCAAGAGGAAGGAGCAGGAGATAGATATCAAAACAAGTAAACAGGCATCAATATAAATAAATAGAATTATAGATATGTACATGTATATAAATGCTGTGGGGCAGGGAGAGGAGGGGAAGAACAAAGGGAGAGAGTCAAGGTGAAGCAGAAGGGAGGGAGAGCTGAGGAAAAAGGGGTCCGGGAAGGCGTCTTGGAAGAGGTGCACCTTCGGTAGGGCTTTGAACGGGTGAAGTGTGATTGTTTGGCAGATGTGAGGAGGGAGGGCATTCCAGGCCTGAGGTAGGAAGGAAGTGGGCCAGGGGTAGACGGCGGGACAGGCGAAAACGAGGCACGGTGAGGATGTTAAGTGCCAGAGGAGCAGAGTGTGTGGGCTGGGGTGGAGAAGGAGAGAAGGGAGGTGAGGTAAGGAAAAAGGTGATGGAGAGCTCCGAAGCCAATAGTGAGGAGTTTTCCTTTGATACGGAGATGGATAGGCAACCACTGGAGATTTTGGAGGAGTGACATGGCTTGAGTGACATAATAATAATAATGTTGGTATTTGTTAAGCGCTTACTATGTGCCGAGCACTGTTCTAAGCGCTGGGGTAGACATAGGGGAATCAGGTTGTCCCACGTGGGGCTCACAATCTTAATCCCCATTTTACAGATGAGGGAACTGAGGCACAGAGAAGTTAAGTGACTTGCCCACAGTCACACAGCCGACAAGTGGCAGAGCTGGGATTCGAACTCATGAGCCCTGACTCCAAAGCCCGTGCTCTTTCCACTGAGCCACGCTGCTTCTCCCATGTGAGAGACATGTGACATGTGAGACATGTGAGTGACATGTGAGAAGCAGCGTGGCTCAGTGGCAAGAGCGCGGGCTTTGGAGTCAGAGGTCATGGATTCGAATCCCGGATCTGCCACTTGTCAGCTGTGTGGCTGTGGGCGAGTCACTTAACTTCTCTGTGCCTCAGTTACCTCATCTGTAAAATGGGGATTAAGGCTGTGAGCCCCACGTGGGACAACCTGATTCCCCTGTGTCTACCCAGCGCTTAGAAGAGTGCTCTGCACATAGTAAGTGCTTAACAAAATACCAACATTGTTGTGATTGAGCATTTCTGTAGAAAGATGATCCGGGCAGCAGAGTGAAGTAAGGAGTCACTAAGGATTCTCAGTGGGGAGAGGCAGGAGGTTGGGAGGTCAGAAAGGAGGCCGAGGCAGTAATCCAGTCTGGACAGGAGGAGTGATTGCACTAACATGGTAGTGGTTTAGATGGAGAGGAAAGGGCGGCATCTTGGCGATGTTGTGAAGGTGAGACCAGCCCCATTGAGAACTCACAGTCTAAGGGGGAGGGAGAAAAAGTCTAAAGGCATGATTCTCACTTTGGTTGCAAGAGGTTCCCGGTTCATAATAATAGTAATATTAGTAATAGTAATAGTAATCATAATAATGGTATTTGTTAAATGCTTTCTATGAGCCATGCACTGTTCTAAGCGCTGGTGTAATAATAATAATAATGGCATTTGTTAAGCGCTTACTATGTGCAAAGCACTGTTCTAAGCGCTGGGGAGGATGCAAGGTAATCAAGTTTTCCCATGCAGGGCTCACAGTCTTAAACCCCATTTTACAGATTAGACACAGAGAAGTGAAGTGACTTGCCCAAAGTCACATAACTGATAAATGGCAGAGCTGAGATTATAACCCATAACCTCTGACTCCCAGGCCCGTGCTTTTTTCACTAAGCCACGCTGCTTCTCTGATTGATATGATTGGTAACGTGGATGTATATGCTCTAGTGTTTTATTCCCTTATTTAAACTCTACCTTCTTCAGGCCTTTCCAAATTCAAATTTTATTTACACTAAATCCCTGAGTTCTGCTTCTTATTGTGCAACAAAAGTTTGTTTCAATCTTCTAACCCAAGTAGCAGCTTGACCTAATAGATAGAGCTCAGGTCTGGGGAGTCCTGGGTTATAATCCCAGATGTGTGACTTTTTGTCGCACAAAATACCAACATTATTAACATTATTTATTGTTGTGAAACTTTGGGCTAATCATTTAATATCTCCTTACCTCAATTACTTCATCTATAAAATGGGTACCTTTTCTCCTTTCCCATCAGACTACGAGCCCCATGTTGGACTGGATCAGAATGTGTCTGATAATAATAATAATGTTGGTATTTGTTATGCGCTTACTACCTGCAGAGCACTGTTCTAAGCGCTGGGGTATCCAGGGTAATCAGGTTGTCCCACATGAGGCTCTCAGTCTTAATCCCCATTTTACAGATGAGGTAACTGAGGCACAGAGAAGTTAAGTGACTTGCCCACAGTCACACAGCTGACAAGTGGCAGAGGTGGGATTTGAACCCGTGACCTCTGACTCCCAAGCCCAGGCTCTTTCCATTGAGCCACTCTGTCTGATCTGCTTATATCGTATCAACCCTGGTGCTGTGCATTTAGTGAGCACTTAATATATACTCCAGAGAAGCTACGTGGCTCAGTGGAAAGAGTCCGGACCTGGGAGTCAGAGTTCATGGGTTTGAACCGCGGCTCTGCCACTTGTCAGCTGTGTGACTATGGGCAAGTCACTTAACTTCTTTGTGCCTCAGTTCCCTCATCTGCAAAATGGGGATTAACTGTGAGCCTCACGTGGGATAACCTGAAGCAGCGTGGCGCAGTGGAAAGAGCATGGGCTTTGGAGTCAGGGCTCATGAGTTCAAATCCCAGCTCTGCCACTTGTCAGCTGTGTGACTGTGGGCAAGTCACTTAACTTCTCTGTGCCTCAGTTCCCTCATCTGTAAAATGGGGATTAAGTGTGAGGCCCACGTGGGACAACCTGATTCCCCTGTGTTTACCCCAGCGCTTAGAACAGTGCTCGGCACATAGTAAGCGCTTAACAAATACCAACATTATTATAACCTGATCACCCTGTATCTCCCCCAGTGCTTAGAACAGTGCTCTGCACTCCGGTCATTACTGTTATGATTTCCCTTTGCCCTTTATATGCCACGGCTCGGCAAGAGTTGTGGCACAGAAAGAACAGTCCATTATGAACGAAGGGTCTCTGAAGAGAGAAGAAAATGTTTATCTCTATTTCGACTTTTATGGTGTAGGCCTATTTGAGGACCTAAATCTCAACAAGCCTGAAATATAAGTATCCTCCCTCCCCCTTGACAGCCAGAGACACATTTATTGCGGTATTGCGGTTCACATGAAGTTCAGTTGTTCTTGCTATAACAAGTGTTTTCGTCAAGCAAATTGGATTAGAGGAGGGGAACATAATTACCAAAGTGGGTGTGAATTGGTTGTGAATTGGCTGTTAATTGATGATGATGAGGTTTTCAAGTTTGGGAAGCCCAGGACTTGTCCTTCATTAACATTACTTAGGGGAGCACACTGCTTCTAGTTTTTGACAAGAAACTGATTTTAGGCCTCGCAGATTCATTCCCAGTGAAATGACAAAGACATTTGATGGCAGGTGTCAGAGAAATGCCAGCTAATCTGTCAGTTAAAAGATAGTATTCCTTGAACTTTTATTCTGTGCAGAGCACTGTCCAAAGCACTTGGGAGAGTACAATAGAGCAAATAGACATAATCCCTGCTCTCATGGAGTTTACGATTGAGAGGGGAAGACAGATGTTAAATAAATTACAGGTAGTAGGAAGCAATAGGATATGAATAGTATAAAGATGTGTATGTAAGTGCCACAGGGAGGTAAAGTGAGGAAGGTGAGTATCCATTATCACCTTCATCATCATCATCCTTGGTATTTATTAAATGCTTACTATAATAATAATTAAAATAATAATGGTATTTATTAAGTGCTTACTATGTGCCAAGCACTGTTCTAAACGCTGGATCGCAGAGCACTGTACTAAGCTTTTAATCTGGACTTTAAAAATGTTTTTACATGAAAAAGGTCCTCCAACTGTCAACTTCTAGGGTTTATAGCTAGGAAAGAGGGACACGTTTAGTCGGCAATGTGAGTGGCGTACTAATCAATAAATCAAAGATTTATTGAGAACTAACAGAGTGTTAAAATTGATTAATAGAGGCAAGGCAGATGCTACTTGCCTTAAAGGCATTAATCAAAGTAATGACTGTAGCATTTGTTAAGTGCTTTCTGTGTGCTAGGCACTGGACTAAGCGCCGTGGACTTGTGACACAGGGAAGATAGTGCTGTTGTCAACAGTGATGGGAAAGTCACTGGGAAGAGAGGGTTTGGTAGGGACGATGAGGAGTCCCGTTTTGGATATATGGAGTTTGAGGTAATGGCAGGACATCCGGGATGTCCTGAAGGCAGTAGGAAAGGTGAGATTACAGAGAAGGGGAAAGGGAGATTTGAGAGATAGAGACTGGGGAATCTTCTGCCAAAAATTGGTAGTTGAAGCTGTGTGAGTGGATGGGCTTCCCGAGAGAGCGGGTTTAAATGGAGAACAGAAGGGGGCTCAGAATCAAACCCTGAGGGTTTTCCCCGTAGTTAGCAGGAGAAAGACTGGAGGAGAACCAGGAGAGGACAATGTCAGAAACTCTAAGCCTTGGTAGTATTTCTAGGAGAAAGGGGTAGTTCAAAGTATTCATTCATTCAATAGTATTTATTGAGCGCTTACTATGTGCAGAGCACTGTACTAAGCGGTTGGAATGTACAACTCGGCAACTGATAGAGACAGTCCCTGCCCTCTGACGGGCTTACAGTCTAATGGGGGGAGACAAAGTACCTAAGATTGCTGAGCTGTCAAGGAGATATAGGATGGAATGCTGACAAAAAGGAGTCATTGGTGAATTTAGTCACTTCTCTGGCCCTGAGTTCCCTCATCTGTAAAATGGGTATTAAGATTGTGAGCCTCACGTGGGACAACCTGATGACCCTGTATCTACCCCAGCACTTAAAACAGTGTTCTGCACATAGTAAGTGCTTAACAAATACCAACATCACCATTAACTTCTCTGTGCCTGGAAAATGGGGATTTATACTGTGAGCTCCATGTGGGACAACCTGATTACCTTATATTCGCCCACCCCCTTCCCCCCCAGTCCTTGAAACAATGCTTGGCACATAGTAAGGGCTTAACAAATACCATTATTATGATTACTGATTGAATTGATATTCACCCCTCCCTCAACTCCACAACACTTACTTATATATCCATATGTCATTCATTTTAATGCCTGTCTCCTTCTCTAATCTGTAAATTTCTTGAAGGCAGGATTATGCTCTCCAAAGTGTTTAGTACAATGTTCTGCACATAGTACTCAATAAACACCATTGATTGATTGAGTATAAAGTTGGTGGAAAATCAGCTTGGGAGAGAAGATGGGGATTTCAGTTTTAGACATTTTCTGCTTGAGGTGCTGGTCAGACATCCAGGTAGAGATTACTGGAGTCAAGAGAAAATACAAAATTGGAGAGCAGATAAGCGTTTAGGGTCAGCAAAGTAGTTTTGGAAATGATTCACACAGAGTTTGTAGCTGAAACTGTGGAAGCAGATGAGCTATCCTAGTTAGTGAGTGTAAAGTGAGGACAAGGGATCCAGAATTAGAGTTTTCAGAAACAACCAGAGTTTGGGGGTGAAAGATGAAAAGTTAGTGAAAAGCAACTGAGAAAGAATAACTGGCCAGAGAGGTAAGAGGAAAACCAAGAGAGAACTCTGAGTCAAACCAAGCTGTCTTATTATTTCCAGAAAGTGCTTCCGAGTGTTCAAAGCAGTGCTTGCCATAATAATCCGTCAACTACTTGGAAGACAATATTATGCCAATCCTACTTTATCTTCTCCATGTGAAACACTGACAGTTTATTTTACCTTTCCACACTTCCCTCCCTTGACTCATGTTTTCCTCTCCACTGAACCCTTCTCCAATTTCTCCATATCTTTTTTCCCTGTGGTTACCAAAAACTGGATACAGCGCTCTAGCAAGTCTAACCAGTGTATAGAATAATGGAAGAATCACATCCCTGCCCTGGCACAGCATCAGATTCATACAGCTCAGTAATATTTTGGATTTTTAGGACATCAATATTAAATAGGGTAATAGCACTACATGTCTAACTCATTTTTAGCTTGTGGTCAATTGTGAATTTTTTCTGCTATTCCTATCAGCTTATTCACTTTCTCCAAGAAGCATTTTGTGTGTTACTTTTTCCCATTAGTCTGTAAACTCCTTGTGGACAGGGAACATGTCTACTGACAATCGTACTGTACTCTTCCAAGTGCTTAATACAGTTCTCCACACCCAGTGAAGCACTGCTTCACTGGAGAAATGAATAAAGATGAAGTAACTGTGGAGAAGATATTACTTTCATCAAGGGATTCTGTCACCAAATGAGGAAAGTCAAGCAAGAGGCAATACATCATAGTTTGAAAGCCCCCAAATTAGACAGTCCCACCTAAGTCCAATTAATTTTAAGTGATTCAAATATTTTACCTGATAAGCTACCACCAGAACAACATTACCCTCTCAGGATGGCACCTGAAGAGTTTCCAGTACTCTACCAGTATCGGCTACGGGAGGGAGAATCAAGCAGAGCCTACTCATTCCATTCCTAGTTTGGGCAGTGGCTAGTGCTCACCTGTACTGAGCAGCAGCGACATGGAAGAGAGTTGAGGGAGGAGACTCAAGTTGGCTGCGCGGAAGAAGGTGATGGTAAATCACTTTTGTATTTGGACCAAGAAAATTCTATGGACTAGAACGATTACAGATGGAGGTGGGGCATTCTGGGAGAGATGTGCCCATGGCGTCGCTATGGCTCAGAACAGCATAAGAGAAGAACAAGATTGGTGGGAGAGCATACTAAATGGATAGCAGAAATTAATAATGCTACAATATACCTTTTCTTTGAAAATACCCAACTGGAAAGCAAGACAACAGTTGACCTATACCTGAATAATAAGGTATCAGGTTTTATAGCTAAATATACTGAATTAACAGGAAAAAAATAACTGAAGAAAATATAGCCACTTAGAAACAGGCCATCATGATAAGAAAACGGTTTCTGGAAAAATAAATTCATACTATAAGGCATGAAATCTTAGATACTAGGAATTTTGAAAAAGCCAATACAGGTCTTTATAGATGACTAAATCAGAAGCTTGCAATAATGAAGGACAATCCAGTAGTTTTTGTAAGGATTAACCGAAGTTATTGGTTGTGGATAACAGTAATGCTGTCATAACAGCATTTGAAAATAACAAAGTAAACCTAGTCTAAGGTGGCCTGATTTTAAACAATTGAAAAAGTTGACTAGCATAATGACTTATTTGAGTAACTAGGCTTAACCTCAATATTTCAATGAAACACTGGCCCTGAAATATATTCCCCTTTGCACAGAGGCTCAATTCTGTGTTGTCTTTTCTTTGAACAAAGAAATGTCAATGAGTGCAGCAAATAACTTGGAATACCAACCCAATTCAAAAACACCAACCAATTGAGAACATATTAAAATTACTCAAAGCATACTGTGCAAGGGGAATAGCCAAGTAAAAGTAAACTGATATAAAATGCAGGTTTGCACTGAAAAAAAAAATCGGCTACTTATTCAAAAAGTTCACAATTATAAAAAGAAATCCAAAAGAGAAAAAAATACAAGTAAAATATATATTTTTTAAAATTTCTCTGTATGCCTGATCAGGATTTGCAACAGGAAAAATATTTATCAGAGGATTTGGCTAATATGCAGAATTCTAGTCAAGTATTTGTGAGATCATTAAAGTCCATAATGGTAAAATAGTATGGTTATGAGAGAGGAAGAAAAAAAAACACAGACAGAAGGAATCCTGGAATATACAGCTAGGAGTTTACTAAAGCACAGTTGCTAATAATTGAAAAGCACGAAATTCCAATTTGCTATAGAACTCTGAAGAAACTCAAAACAGTACCAGAAACATTTACAAAATTTAAATTGAAAATTTAAGGAACTTTGTCTTGTCTTACACTGTTGAGTCATCTCTGGCCCATAGCGACGTCATGGACACATCTCTCCTAGAACGCCCCACCTCCATCTGCAATCGTTCTGGTAGTGGATCCATGGAGTTTTCTTGGTCAAAATATGGGAGTGACTATACTAAGCTCTTGGGAAAGTACAATACAGCAATAAAAGGAGTATACCATACCCACTGTACTCTCCCACCACCCGTTCCCCTCCCCAGACTGTTGTGGGCAAGGAAATTGTCTCCCAACTCTGCTAAATTATTCTCTCCCACATGCTTAGTACAGTGCTCTGCACAAAGTAAACACTCAATAAATGCCATTGATTATTTGACTGATTGAATGGTTCTGCCATGGCTGATTCTAATGCATTAAGTGTTGTATATCCTAGGCTCAGTGTCAAGCTGAACTGATGATGAAAATTATAGAGATTGTGTAGATTTTCTTAAACTTTAGTACCCCGCTGTCAAGGAAAATAGTACTAGACCTTGCCTCTCGTGTCATTTTTCAAGGTGAAATAATTGGCTTCCGTCTACAGTTAGGATAGGCAAATCTAGCCAAAATGGGATCTCTTATCAGTTGTTTCAGGTTCTTTAAGAAACCCAAAACAAATTTTGCTTTAGGCACATTTTCCTTTCAGGTTGGAGTGTGTGTGTGTGTGTGTGTGTGTGTGTGTGTGAAGATTAATTTGACCCACATATTTCAGATTGATTTACATTTAACTCGTTAAATTGTTAATATGAGAGTAACTTGAAAGTCACAGAAGGATTCACCTCGCTTCTCTCCTTCAACAACCCAGGCCACATACTTCACTCCTCTAATGCTAACCTTCCTACTGTGCCTCCATTCATTCATTAAAATTGTATGCATTGAGTGCTTACTATGTGCAGAGCACTGTGCTAAGCGCTTGGAATGTACAATCCCACCTATCTCGCTGCTGACCCCTGGTCCACGTCCTGCCTCTGGTCCGGAACGCCCTCATTCCTTAAATCCAGCAGACAATTACTCTTCCCCCTTTCAAAGTCTTATTTAAGGCACGTCTCCTCCAAGAGGCCTTCTCAGACTAAGTTCCACTTTTCCTCATCTCCCACTCCCTTCTGCATCACCCTTACTTGCTCTCTTTGCTCTCCCCCCTGCCCCAATTCCACAGCACATATGTATATATCTAATTTTATTTATTTGCATTGATGTCTGTTTATTTGTATTTATATCTGCCTTCCCTCATCTCTAGACTATGATCTCGTTATGGGCAGGAATTGTCACTGTTTATTGTTGTAGTGTACTTTCCCAAGCGCTTAGTACAGTGTTCTGCACACAGTAAGCGCTTAATAAATACAAATGAATGAATAAATGATTGACTCTTATGAGCCTTGTTATGAACCTTTCCCCTCAACCCTTAGGAAGAGCTGTGCTCTGTCAAGGTAGATGAACCTCCTGAATTTTGAGTCCCTCAAGACTGCAAGCTCATTTTGGGGAAGAAATGTATCTGCTAATTCTGTTGTGTATTGTACTCTCCCAAGTGTTTAGAACAGTGTTCTGCACATAGTAAGCACTCAATAAATACCACTGATGGATGGATTGATTGGCCTACATTTTCTTCAGGGAGGCATGTTTGATGAGCAGTGAGTACACTGAAACTTGAAAAATGTATTTTCCCCTAAATAGCCCGAATAAGAAAAGAAAACAATTAAGGCCAACAATTTCCATTTTTCCATCCACAAACTGACTCATCTGCCTTGGAATTTAAATTCTATTAAAAAGAGAAAAAAAAGACATGTGCACAAAGTGTGTGTTATTACTGGGAAAGAATGCTTTCATTGTTAGTTCTTGCACCATTAAATTATCGAGAATTATGGTCAAATTCCAGCAGTGTGAATAGCGGTTTTTTTCTTTCTTTTTTTCTTTTCAAAAAATGAAAGATGTGGAAGTTGCTTCTTTCCATTTACAGGGAATGGTAATTACAATGTCTTACCCTAAGTCATCTGCATTTCCTCACATAAGGTTAGAGGAAATGCAAATAAACCACAGCTTAAGCGCAGAAATTAACCGGATTTACGCAGTTCTATATATTTTTTTTAAATATAAAAGAGCTATATATAGGCCAAACTTTCCTTTGGATCAGGAAGACATGTCATTTAGGATACCCACTGCTTTCAAATTACTGTTCCCCTTGTGTAATGTTTCCTTTGCATACAATGTGTTATTTCTCCTCCACCCAGTTATGTGTTTTGAGAAAAAAGTCTACGGAATTACTCTTATTTGGGATTCAGAGAAATGGAGCAATATTTACAAAAAAAAAAAAACCCCAATAAAAAACCCAAACCCAAAAAACAAAGGAAACTGGAGAAACATTTTAGTGGATGGATGAAATTTTTAAGGTACTTTTGCCTCTGTCTTAAAATGCCCAGGAGGGTGATTATCTTCTGGTAGCTGCATGCCTTTCATGCCTTATTGTTTATTCAGGAAACATTTAAATGCTAGAAAAATTTGTTAGAGGACTTAGTGGTTTTGCCTCCCCTGTAGTACATAACCCTCTGGTGTTAAGAAATTTACATTTATTTTAACCTGAATGAAAATAGATTTTGAGGCTCTACTTCCTCTGGTAGAACTCATTTGAACACAACGATGTCTCGCTTTCCCAGTTGTGAGGACTACAGATGAATGTAGCGATAAAATCTGTTTGTCATCCTCCAAAAGTTAGGCCACATAAAAATGGAATCATCAGATGAACCAAACGAAAATGATCCCTGCCCTATAGGAGTTTACAATCAAATGAAGGAGAGAGACACTGAACACGGGCCTGGGAATCAGAAGGACCTGGGTTCTAATCTCTGCTCTGCTACCTCTGCTGTGTGACCTTGGGCAAGTCATTTAACTGCCTTAGTCCTCAGTTACCTCATCTGTAAAAATGGGGATTAAAAGTGTGAGCCCAACTGGGACAGGGACTTTGTCCAACCTGATTGACTTATGTCACTCCAATGCTTAGAACAGTGCTTGGCACATAGTAAGCACTTAACAAGTACCATTATTATTATTATTATTGTATAGGGGGAAGCAACATATTTTAAACAGATTTTGAGAAGCAGCATGAAAAGAGCACAGGCTTGGGGTTGTGGGTTCTAACCCCGGGTCTGCCACTTGTCAACTGTGTGACTTTGGACCAGTCACTTAACTTCTCTGTGCCTCAGTTACCTCATCTGGAAAATAGGGATTAAGACTGTGAACCTCATGGGGGACAACCTGATTACCTTGCATCTACCCTAGTGCTTAGAACAGTGCTTGGCACATAGTAAGCACTGAACAAATATTACTATTATTAATATTATTATTTAAAGATATGAACACAAGTGCTTCCAGGGGAAGGAGAGGGGAGGTGAGTGTCCAAATGCTTAGGTGAGATGAAAGTGCTGAAATGGCAGGAGATGGGAGAAACAGAATGGGGAGTTGAGGTGAGAAGTAATGAGGGATGACTTCCTGGAGGAGATGTCATTTCAGGAGAGTTTTGAAGGTAGTAAAGCAGTGTACTGCTGCATGTGAAAGAGAAGGGAGTTCCAAGTGAAAGTCATAGCTTCTAATTCAGCTTCCACCATTTATCTGCTGTGTGACCTTAGGCAAGTCACTTCAGTTCTCGATGCTTCGGTTACCTCATCTGTAAAATGGCTATTGAGACTATGAGCCCCACATGGGACAGGGACTGTGGCCAACCATTTTGCTTGTATGCAGCCCAGTGCTTAGTACAGTGCCTGGCACATAGTAAGCACTTAACAAATAGCATAATTATTCTTATTATTAGCTGAAAAGAAGGACCTGATCAAGAGGTCTACAACAAGAGATATGAGAATGAGGCAGAGTAAATGGAAGCACCTGGGAAGCAAAACTATGCCTTACAAATGAAAGCATGATTAATATTCCGTACAAGTGAGGCATACGTGATACTGTGATCGAGCCCAGGGCCAATTCAAGAATTACGAGGCTAATTATTTTATTTATTTTGAATGTAACTATTGAACGTCACTGAACATTAGCATTGGCTAGTGATATTGAAACACCTGTTTATAAATCAAAAGAAAAAATTGTGAACGGTTTCAGGAAACAAGGTCTCAGGATTTCAAAAGAAGTGTGCTGATGTCATTTTTGAAGAGGATGAGCCTGTCTTCAACCAAAGGCTTTGAAATCAGTCATTCAGTCAGTCGTGTTTATTGAGTGTTTACTGTGTGCCGGGCACTGTACTAAGCACTTGGGAAAATACAACACAACAATAAAGCAGACACATTCCCTGCCCACAGTGAACTTACAACCTAGAGGTGGAGTCAGACATTAATATAAAGAAGTAAATTACAGATATGTACATAAATATTGTGGAGCTGGGATTAAGGGAGGTGAACAAAGGGAGCCAGTCAGGGTGACGCAGAAGGGAGTGGGAAAAGAGGACATGAGGGCTTGGTCAGGGAAGGCTTTTTGGAGGAGATGTGCCTTCAGTAAGTCTCTGAAGGTAGGGAGAATAATTGTCTGTTGGATATGAAAAGGGATATGAAAAGGATATGAAAAGGGAGGGTGTTACAGGCCAGAGACAGGACATGGGTGAGTGGTTGGTGGTGAGATAGATGGACATTGAATAGGTTGACATTACGGGAACAAAGTGTGTGGGCTGGGTTGTAGTAGGAGGTGAGGTAGGAAGGGGCAAGGTGATTGAGTTCTTTAGAGGTGATGATAAGGAGTTTCTGTTTGATGTGGAGGTTGATGGTCAACCATTGGAGTTTCTTGAGGAGTAGGGAAACATGCCCTGAATGTTTTTTGTAGAAAAATGATCCGGGCAACAGAGTAAAGTATGGACTGGAGAGAGAGAGAGAGAGAGAGAGAGAGAAAGAGGCAGGGAGGTCAGCAAGGAGGATGATACAGTAATCCAAGTGGGATAAGATAAATTCAATCAATAGTATTTATTGAGCGCTTACTATGTGCAGAGCACTGTACTAAGCGCTTGGAATGAACAAGTCGGCAATAGATAGAGACAGTCCCTGCCGTTTGACGGGCTTACAGTCTAATCGGGGGAGACAGACAGACAAGAACAATGGCAATAAACAGAGTCAAGGGGAAGAATATCTCATAAAAACAATGGCAACTAAATAGAATCAAGGCGATGTACATTTCATTAACAAAATTAACAAAATGCTTGGAGTACATGGTAGCAGTTTGGACAGAGAGGAAAGGACTGATTTTAGTGACGTTATAAACGTCGAACAGACAGGATTTAGTGACAGTTCGACTATGTGGGTTGAATGAGAGAAAGGAGTCAAGGATAATGCCAAGGTCTTGTACTTGTGAGACAGGAAGGATGGTGGTGCTGGGAAGCTCAAGGGGAAGACAGGATTTGGGTGGGAAGATAAGGAGTTCTGGATATGTTAAGTTTGAGGCGATGGTAAGACATCCAAGTAGAGATGTCTTGAAGGCAGGAGAAAATGCAAGACTACGGAGAGGGAGAGAGATCAGTCCCGGAGAGGTAGATTTGGGAATCGTCTGCATAGAGGTGGTAGTTGAAGCCATGAGAGCGATTGAGTTCTCCAAGGGAGTGGGTGAAGTTGGAGAATATAAGGGGACATAGACCTGAACCTTGAGGCACCTGCAGAGATAGAAGATGCGAAGCAGAGGAGAAGACTGCAAAAGAGACTGAGAATGATTGGCCAGAAAGGAGGGAGAACGAGGAAAGGACAGCATCAGGGAAATTGAGATTGGATAATGTTTCCAGGAGAACAGGGCGCTCATCAGTGTCGAAGGCAGCTGAGAGGTTGAGGTTGATTAGGATTAGGCTGTTGGATTTGGCGAGAAGATCATTGGTGACCTTTAAAAGGGCGGTTTCTTTGGAGTGAAGGGGATGGAATCCAGATCGAAGGAACTCAGTGAGAGAATTGGAGGAGAGGAACTTGAGACAGTGGGTGTAGACAACTCACTCGAGGAGTTTGGAGAGGAGTGGTAGGAGGGAGATGGGGCGATAACTGGAGAGAGCCCATGGGGTCAAAAGGGGTTTTTTTTAGGATAGGGGAGACATGAGCATGTTTGAAAGCAATGAGGAGGAAGCCACTGGAGAGTGAACGGTTGAAGATGGCAGTCAGGTATGGAAGAGGGGGGGGCAAGCCTGAAACAATTGAAGATGGTAAGGGGCATGGTTGTCAATAAGGATGAAGAAATAATTTTGCCAGGCAGAGGAGAGGACAGAGTTAAAGCATGCAGGGATGAAGCCGAGGTGGACGAGGTCAGCCTGATATCTAGATTTCCACAGCAGCGCTCTGAGGCTTGGGCACAGGCGCAAAGGAAGCGGGCTGTGGAGGTGATCCAGGGATGTGGGTTAGTGGGAGAATTACCATGTTTCTTTCTGCAATGTGTTCATCGTTTTGACATAATGATGAGAATGACAGATTCTCTGTTGCTTGGAATTTCCGTAAAATGGTGGATTTTAGAAATAAACTAGAATCTGACTAGGCAAAAGAAAATGAAAACCTCATTAGGAAAAACCCGTTCTCATCATGGGAACTAAGCTAATTAAATTGGCTGGTAAACTCCAATCTGTGGTTATGTGGGGGGAAAAAATACTCTCCATAATATAATATGATGAGATATAATAATTAGAGGCCAAGATAATGCATAACTATCTGCTTTCCTCAAGATCTATAGATAGGTGTCCGTTGCATTAAGTAAAATCTCCAAAATAATTTAACATAACCAAGATAACGATAATACTACCTTTCTATTTTTCATTTTTTTCATTTCATTTCAAGTTTCATTTCATCTACACAGTATCTCAAGTAGGTGGGACCAAAATTCTTTTTCCTGGAGAGGAGATAAATTGAGGACAAGATCTATTAATTGGCCAAGGTCACACCATAAAGTAGTGACAAATAAACATTCAGGAATCCAGGGCTCTCAACTCTTAAATGGAACTCTTCTTGTCACTTACACTGCTTTCATTTTTGGAAGCCCTGAAAGAAATAAACCTAATGTTGGCGTATTTTAGCAGGTGCTTTCAGTTGGGGTGTCTCTAAAATGAGCAGCACTATGAACTACATCAAACGCGATCAGCTACGGAAACTTTCCCCGTTCCCAAGTCAAATTTCCACACCCAGGTTCTGATGCTGATTATTTGCCATTTCAAGAGCAGTTTCTCCAATTCTGCAATAGCTCTGAAAAATTAGATTTCTTCAGTGTATTCTGTGTTGTGGTGAGCTGGCCAAGGGATCAAAAAGATGGCCAAATGAATACCTCGGGAAAGAGCCAGATGCGTTCAGACCACATAGGTGTGGCCTAGGTGGGAGGAGAAGAAGCCAAAATCATTACTTGATGGTTGCTTACAGAGAAATGAGGCCAACTTAATGAGGGTAGACTCAATGGCTTTCCAATGATCCACTTGCTTCTGACATCTTTGAATACCACAAAAAGAGTGATTCTCTTCCTCCTCTCTACTGCTTCAGTTAATTAGTCTTTCAACATCCCCCAACCCCGTTCTCCCTTCCTTCTGCATTGCTTGGGCACTTCTGTCTGTGCTCCCTAAGCACTGTGATACTCACCTCACCTCCACCCTCACAACACTTAGGTACACAGAAGCAGCATGGCTCAGTGGAAAGAGCACGGGCTTTGGAGTCAGAGGTCATGAGTTCGAATCCAGGCTCTGCCACTTGCCAGCTGTGTGACTGTGGGCAAGTCACTTAACTTCTCTGTGCCTCAGTTACCTCATCTGTAAAATGGGGATTAAGACTGTGAGCCCCACATGGGACAACCTGATTCCCCTGTGTCTACCTCAGTGCTTAGAATAGTGCTCTGCACATAGTAAGCGCTTAACAAATACCAACATTATTATTATTATTATTACACAGCCTCAAATTCTGCTACTTCCCCTCTCTGTAATTTATTTTAAGGTCTTCCTCCCCGACTAAGATCACAGCCGAAAAGGATCATGTCTACTGACTCGGGGAATATGTCTATTTATTGTTATATCGTACTCCCCCAAGTGCTTAGTACGGTAGTCTGCACACAGTAAGCATTCAATAAATACGATTGAGTGAATGAATGAATATTGCACTCTCCCAAGAACTCAGTACAGAGCTGGGCACCCAGCAAGCACTTAATAAACATGATCAATTGATCGATTGATAAGGTGGGGTGCAGCAAAATGATTTCTCTCTTTGCAGCTCCTGAGGGCATCGAGTTACATCATGCTTCGCACAGTAAGCCTTATACCTCATCTAGGTGTAAATTATTCCTTGGGAAAAGGGGGAAACAGATATTTAGAAGTCTGCAGGATGAAATCTCAGCTTTAAACTAAGCATGGAGAACACTCCACAGAACACCATCTTTATATTATAAATGCTTCATTATGTTCTGCATCCTGCCCAAATGGTCATTGAGATATGGAAAATGATGACAGCATTTAGACACCAGGAGCCCATTTTCCTTCTAGCTTTTTAGAGCTCTCCAACCTTCTCTGAATATTGGTATGGTCGATCTGAATCTAAAATCCCTCTAGACTGTTAGCTCGCTGTGGGCAGGGAACATGTCTGTTTACTGTTGTATTGGACTTCCTCAAGCATTTAGTACAGTGCTCTGCACACAGAGCAAGTGCTCAGTAAGTATGATTGAACGAATGAATAACTGGAGTACAATACTCGGCGCTCAATAAATATGATTAAATGAATGAATGAATGACTGAAGTACAGTACTCTGCCCAAGGTAAGCATTCAGTAAATACGATTGGCTGGCTGACCGAAGCTGCTGAGAGAGTGCCTCATTCTGAGGTTTTGTCATTTTTATCTTCTAGTTTTTGAGAGTGGATCAAGATAAGGACAAAGAGTGCAGTCTGGATTGTGCAGGATCACCTCAGAAATCTCTCTGTGCTTCTGACGGGAGGACCTTCCTATCCCGGTGTGAGTTTCAACGAGCCAAATGCAAAGATCCTCAGTTGGAAATCGCCTATCGGGGAAACTGCAAAGGTGAGTGTTACAAATTGACTGGTTTCCCTCTGACCGCGTCCGACTCCACGCAAGTCTTGGTTGGGGTGTTACCTTTCTCTGTCTCAACCCCTCGGCAACAGAGTGAGCGATTGTCAGTGCTACTTTTGAGAAAAGAGTGTAAATATGAATCTTAAGGGTGGAACCAGTCTTCCAAGTTCTCGAGTTGCATTCATATTAGCGCTCAGGTAACAATAATAAAAATAACAATAATGATGATGACGGTATTTGTTAAGCTCTTACTGTGAGCCAGGCATTGTACTAAGCGCTGGGGTGGATACAAGCAAATCGGGTTGGACGCAGTCCCTGTTCCATGTGGAGCTCACAGTCTCAATCCCCATTTTACAGCTGAAGTAACTTAGGCCCAGAGAAGTGAAGTGACTTCCCAAGGTCACAGAGCAGACAAATGGTAAAACGGGATTAGAACCCATGACCTTCTGACTCCCAGGCCTGTACTCTATCCACTAGGCCACACTGCTTCTCAGCTCTCTTCTTGCAAGTGTTTACAACTTCTGGAAGCAAACATTCTTTGGAAGGAGCAGAAGCCTGCTTACTGTGGAGACCTTGCTGTTGTCTACTCTTTACTGTCTTTGTTTTGCTCTTCTCCTTGAAAAGAAGGCCTATATCATTTGACTTTAAAGCATTTGAGTTCCATGTTTAATGGTCCATTGCTAGTAAAACTCTGAATTTTCTTTTTTTTCACTAAAGAAATACATTTTTGGAGCCAGGCATGGAGAACACGTGCTTGGAGGATCGTTGAAATCCTTCCCATATTAAATGCAGGGTTTGACTAACTGTCTCTGCACAATGCCTGCTGTTTCAAACATAAAAACAGTGGTTTTCAGAAGGAGATTTACCGTCCCTTCCTTCATATCCTTACAGAGGACCACACAGGTTCAGTCCTTGAAAGAAGCTTTTCCATATGCCACCTCCCTCGATTAGAAACAAGTCTCCAAAGAATAAAAAATGCCTTAGCTCAGCTTCAGCCCGCCCCACGTTTTGCATTCGTTTTGCCTTTCTTTCAGAATGAACCATCACATTGGAGGACTTGGTTCGCATCTCTTTCTTACTCACTAGAGAGGAAATAGCTGCAACTTTCTTGAGTCAAAGGTTCTGCTCTTCCAGTTGACAATCTAGAACATCTTTACATAGTTTCAGTCAGCAAGCTGCGCCTGTTTCGAGCACACCATGTGGATTAGGAGTTGTTCTTGTCAGAAAGATCACAACATGTGTGTCCCTCTTTTGACTTGCAGTATATCACTAATTAACAGCTGTGGCATATTTTTCATATGAACAAATAGCCTTTTCTTTCCAAATTATTGTTATTATTATGCTATTCGTTACTGATTAACAGCTGTCGCATATTTTTCATATGAACAAATAGCTTTTTCTTTCCAAATTATTGTTATCATTATGCTATTTGTTAAGCACTTACTATGTGCCAGGCACTGTATTAAGCACTGGGGTGAATACAAGGTAATCAGGTTGAACAC